>NC_025993.2:8569457-8745851 GCF_000442705.2 Elaeis guineensis
GATGGAGACCTATAAAGCCCGTCTGGTTGTCAAGGGTATCGTCAATATTATGGTATTGACAATAATGAGATGTTCTCTCCTGTGGCAATGCTTAAATCTATTCGGATAATGCTTGCAATAGCTGCCCATCTGGATTGTGAGATCTGGTAGATGGATGTAAAGATAGCTTTCTTGAATGGAGAGCTGACCGAAGAGGTGTATATGATACAACCGAGGGGTTTACATCCACAGATGAGTCCAAGGTGTGCAAGCTTCAGAGATCCATTTATGGATTGAAGCAAGCTTCTCGGAGTTGGAACATGCATTTTGATAAGGTGATCAAAACATATGGCTTCGTTAAGAACAGAGAAGAGCCCTGCATCTATAAATGGGCAAATGGTCCAGTTGTGGTATTCCTTGTCTTGTACATGGATGATATTCTCTTAATCGAAAATGATATTTCGCACTACAGGGAATAAAAGTTTGGTTGTCATCGCAGTTCTCCATGAAGGACTTGGTGAAGTATCCTACATCCTAGGGATGAAGATCTATAGGGATAGATCTAAAAGGATGCTTGGGTTATCTCAGTCCACGTACATAGACACTGTACTAAAGATGTTCAGCATGGAGAATTCCAAGAAGGCTATCTACCGATAGGCCATGAAATTTTTCTCTCTAAGAAGGATTGTCCGACAACTCCTGAAGAGAGAGAGCGTATGAGTAGAGTCCCATATGCTTCGACGTGGGATCTATCATCTACGCATGATATGTACAAGGCCAGATGTGGCATACTCACTAGGAGTAGTGAGTAGATACCAATCTAATCCTAGAGAAAACCACTGAAAAGTGGTTAAATCCATCCTTAAGTATTTGAGAAATACTAAGGACCAATAGTTGGTTTATGGTGAGTCAAATCTGAAACTTGTGGGGTTCACAGACTCCAGCTTTCAATCTGACCATGATGACAGAGAAGCGTGTCGGGTTATATCTTTACTCTGAATGATGGAGCCATCTATGAAAAGTTCAAGCAGCATACTGTGGCAGACTCTGTTTGTGAGGTGGAGTACATCGCAGCATCGGATGCTGAAGGAAGCTGTGTGGCTGAAAAAATTCATCACCGAGCTCGGAGTAGCACCCTCCCTCGATGGTCGATCCTACTCTACTGCGACAGCACTGGTGCCATAGCTCAGGCGAAGGAACCCAAAGCACACCAGCGGACGAAGCATATTTTGCTCGCTTCCATCTGGTCTGGAAGATCGTGGATGAGTGATGTCGACCTTCAGAAGATCGACAAAAGAGAACCTGACCGACCCCTTCACTAAAGCCTGCGATAAAGGAGTTCGACAACCACAAGTCGAAGATGGGTATTAGATACTGTCGAGTGGCTTTAGGACAAGTGAGAGTTGTTGGAAAATATATCCCAAAAGTCAATCATCAAGCTGTTGACGGTTGAGCAACCTTGTATTGTAATTGATTTGTTAATAAATAAAATATATTTTTGGCATTTTATCATAAGTTTTCATCTTCTAATGAACTCCGTTGTTGTGATGAAATCCTTAGGACTATTTAGTTCGATAAAGAGAGGATTTATCGATTAGTCCTTAAAACTGTTCACGACCAAATGATAGGCTGTTAATAAGGAGACAGCTTCTATCGAGCATAGTCGCTGTAGGCCATATGGGTTGGTTGTCCTCTTAACCAAGGAGTGTGGAGACACTGGTATGGCATACAGGTGAGATGTAAGGTACATATCATGGAACGTGACAACTCCAGAGCATTCTACTGTCGAGAATGTCTCTGATGGGATATAGGTATAAGTGTCCCTTAGACCTGAGATCGCCTCAGTGACTTGCAAGCAACTCACTGTGCTTTGGTACTGGACTAACTGAATTTTTAATTCAGTGACGGAAGGCTTCTGGGCATAGTCAAGTACTTGCGAAGTCAGAGTGTGATTGAGATGGATTGACCACTCCAAGAGTTGGAGAAGAATGAGTCGCTGTATTTCAATTTAGCAAAACCTTGGCCAGGATAATCCATCAGATGGATTTGATATTTTGAAATACAATGTGGACAACCTGATCAGAGTTGACAGTTGAACTCTGAGGTGTCCTATGAGCATTTTGATCAAGGGATGAATTATATGAAAACTATATCCGTATGGGTTCTAAGGATGTTGTTCTACACATTCGACCTATCCGACCGTCGGGTACCATTGTTAGATGATCACTTCGATTGGTACAGAAATTTATTCTTGTACTTCGACTTAGGTTCAGACCTATGAGGCACACACATTAGAGTTTACGATCGATCGGATGGTTGATCAACGATTAAGAATCGTTCTAGGATTAAACGATCAATATGATTGACATTTTACCTAGTGCAAGTGTTACAGGAGGATCGATTAGCAATTCAATTGCTAATCGACTTAATTTGATTAAGCCAATGGACTGAGATTAAGTCTAATTGAATATAATTTAATTAGATTTAGTTTGGGCTTGATTGGATCAAGTCCAATTGGTTTATTGGATAAGCCAAGTGCAAGAAAAAATTAGTCCTAGTTCAATTAGGACTTGGATCAACCTAATTTTAATTTGATTAAAAAATTAAATTAGATTTAAATCTAATTTAATCTGATTAAATTAGATTCTTAATTGGATTAAGACCTATTTTAATTGGATTGATTTGATTTTGATTTGATTTGGTTTGAGAAATCAGATTGGAACAAGACATAGATTGAATCCTAGTAAGACTAGGATTCCATCTTGCGCCAATTTAGCCCCACACCCACTCTCTCTTATCCCATGCCTACACTCTCTTATTTTGTGTGACAAAACTTCTCTCTCAAGTCTTCACACATGCCCAAAACTTTTCTCTCTTTCCCTCTTATATGGAAAGTGGTTGTGGATCAAGTCAAAGTAGGAATTATTTTGGATTTCAAATTCTATGAAATAGAGTTTTAGGAAACCAAAACTCTTTTCTCATGGCACTGATTTTATCCAATTTTTTTTGAGATTTTTGTGGCTTTTATGGCACATAATATGCCCTTTGCTGGTGGTCCATGCATAAAAAGAAAGAGGGGGCCCAAGAGTTGGCGCCCCTTGTCTTGCCATGTTTGGATAATCTTTGACTAGGTATTTGACCTAGACAAGGACTCTATCACATCTCTCTATTTAAAATGAATTTTTTTATGAAATTTTCATAAAAAATAGAGAAAAGAGAGGCCTTTAGGGTGTGCAAAAATCAGGGAGAAAGAAGGTTGGGGCATGGAGATACAATAGACACAAGACTAGATGTCTAGGTGAGAGCAAAGAGAAGAAGAAAAGGGTCTTCTTCTAGGGTTGCTGTGTGCACCTCTTCCTTCCTCCATCTTGAGTTTTCTGAGAGTATCTTAGATCTAAAACTCCTTCTCCTATATCTCATCTTTGGAAGAGTCTTAATCAAGAAGAAAGAGGCATCTGATCGACCATCGAAGAAGAATCAGCGCAGTACTAGCATACTGTGCTGATTTTCTGGATCAGGACTTCTGATCGTGATTCGTGGGCTCGTGTGGATGACTCTTAGAGGCCGGACGCATGTGCGGCTCACAACATCATCCTCAAGTCCGGATCAATAAAGTTAGAACGTCTAACTTACAAGGTAATAGACCTGATCTATTATATTTTACATACATTAGATGTAGTATAGAAACATGTTGATATGATCAACATGTAGTTCTTGCTCTTTATATTTTAATTTTTGATTTAATATCATGTAATAATCATGTAATAAGATCTTAGATCTTGGGATTCTCTAGTTTTATAAGATAAATTTTGATTTATTTTAGTCTTCCGCTGCCTGATCTTGAAAAAGTTTCAAGATCTAACCCTGAAACCCTAGATTTGGTTCCTTCACTACGATGCTTTCTCCAAAATGCGACTTTTTACTAACAAACTAAAATCAGTCAACATACCTTTAATTGGGTTCACTGACGACTCGATCAAGGTAGAAGAGGAGATGGAACTTTCTGTTACTGTTGGGCAACCATCTCGGCAATCGACCGTGCGACTCAACTTTCTCGTGATCCGAGTCCCTTCTGCCTGTAATATTATTTTGGGATGACTCAAACTAAATATGCTCTGAGCAATTGTCTCAACATACCACTTACTCATGCGCTTTCCGATGAGAAATGGGACTGGTGAAATGAGGGGAGATCAACAGTTGGTCCGATAATGTTACTTAACTATAATCAAAGAAAAGAAACTAACTGAAGCTCTTCTCATTGACGGACTGGACCAGGAGAAGAAGAAAGTCAAGAAAAACCCGCAGAACAACTCATCTCGATACCCCTTAACATCGAAGATCCGACTAAAACCATCCAGGTCGGATCTTCATTAAGCGACGAACTGTGGGAGAAATTTATCATCTTTCTGAGGAAGAATTTGGATGTCTTCGTCTGGTCTGCCTCAGACATGCAGACATCCCTCCTGATGTGATTGTCTACCGACTAAATATCGACGTCAAGCACAAGTCGATGAGACAAAAGAAAAGAAGTTTCGCACCCGAGCGATAGAAGACTATCGACGAAGAAGTCGACAAATTACTGGTAGCCGACTTTATTTGTGAGGCAACCTATCTAGATTGGCTCGTGAACATCGTGATGGTTAAGAAAGCTAATGACAAATGACGGATATGCATCAACTACACCGATTTGAATAAATCTTATCCTAAGGACAGCTTTCCACTTTCTTGAATTGATCAACTAATAGACACTATGTCAGGCCATCAGCTACTCAATTTTATGGATGTCTTTTCTGACTACAATCAAAATTTGGATAGCATCTGAAGATGAGGAGAAGATGGCATTTATTACTGACAAAGGCTTGTACTATTACAAAATCATGCATTTCGATCTAAAAAATATCAGGGCTACATATCAAAAGCTGGTCAACAAAGTTTTCAAAAACTAGATCGATCGTACCATGGAGGTCTACGTTGACAATATGCTCATAAAGAGCAATGAAGCTTCTCTCCATATCGACGACTGATAGAAGCTTTCAATGCCTTGAGGAGACATCAGATAAAACTAACACTTTCACTTCGAAAAAGTTTCTTGATTTCACGGTGATAAGGTGAGGCATCGAGGCCAACCTTGGGAAGATCAAGACCATTCTTGACATGAAACCTCCGACTTCTTGACGAGATATTCAAAAGTTTGCAGGATGCATTGCATTAAGTGATTCATCTCCAAATCTACAGAACGATGGCTCTCCTCTTCAAAATCCTCAGGCAGATGAAAAACTTCACTTGGACGGAAGAGTGGCAGAAGACTTTCAACGATTTGAAGCAATACGTAAACTCTCCTCCATTTCTGAAAAAGTCAAATATCGATGATGAACTATTTATGTATTTGGCTAGACTTCTAAAGCTGTCAGCTTAGTTCTGATCTGAGAAGAAAATAAAGTACAAAAATCCATCTACTATATAAGTCGGGTGCTACACAGGGCCAAAATAAGATACTCTCAAATCGAAAAGTTAGTCTTCACAATCATTATGACTATTCGGCGACTACGACCTTATTTTCAAACACACTCAATAAAAATTATGACCGATCTTCTCTTGAGAACTCTACTTCAACGGTCAGATACTTTAGAGAGAATGGCAAATGGGTGATCGAACTTAGTAAGTTCGATCTTTCTTATATTTTTCGATCCTTGACGAAAGCTCAAATACTTGCTGATTTTATTGTCGAATGTATGCCAATCGATAATAGTCAAGTCAAGGATCAACCCCACTAAGAGACTTCGGAGCCAGCATGGATTCTACATGTGGATGGAGCTTCAAACGCCAAGGATGCAGCATGGATCTCATTTTAACTAACATTAATGGAATGGTGACTGAGTATTCACTTCGATTTGATTTCAAAGCTTCGAACAATCAAGCTCAGTATGAAGCTCTAATAGTCAGATTGAAGATAACTAAAGATCTCGATGTAAAATGCCTAAAGATTTTTACCGACTCGCAACTGATCGTCAGACAATCTCGAGGAGAGTATGAAGCCCAAGATCATGTTCTTCTCAAGTATCTCTAGAAACTTAGATCTCTGCAAGCAAATTTCAATTATTTTGAGATTTTTCACATCCCCCACTTAAAAGATGCCTGAGCTGATTCTTTGTCCCGACTCGCTACATCTGACTACGGTGAGTTGGAAAGGATCTTCATCGAGCATCTTGAAAATTCAAGCATCGACTCCGAAGAAGGAGTGCACCAAGTCCAAATCGATCATGAACCGAGCTGGATTGACCTGTTAGTCGAATTTTTGACTAATGGAATCTTGTCAGGTGATTTGTCTGAGGCACGTCGAATGAAAAGATTGACAGCTCAGTATATAATCATCAACGATCAGCTTTATCAAAGATCGACGTCTTTGCTTTTGCTCAAGTGTCTTCAACCTTCTGAAGCTGACTATACTCTTCGGAAGGTATACAAAGGCATTTGTGGCAATCGCTTGGGAGACAAATCGCTATTCTACAAAATTCTCCGATACGAATATTATTGGCTGACCATACAAAAAGATGCTGCCAACTTAGTGCAGAAGTGCGATCAGTATCAAAGGTTTGCCAATTTCAGAGACTTCCATCAAGTCATCTTACAATCATTTCAGTACCTTGGCCATTTGATCAATGGGGAGTTGATATACTCGATCTTTTTTCACCTATCAGTGGGCAAAGAAGGTTCATCATCGTAGCCATCGACTACTTCATCAAGTGGGTAGAGGCTGAACTACTGGCACAAATAACAAAATAAAAAACTACCAATTTTCTATGAAAATCTATCATCTGCCGATTTGGTCTATCCCGAATAATTATCACTGACAACGGCCAACAACTCAACAATGTTAAGTTTGAAGAGTTTTGTGCGAAGTATCATATCATCCATAAAATCACTTCAGTTAGACACCCATAATCTAATGGAGAAGCTGAGGTGACCAATAGGACAATACTATAAGACCTAAAGACAAGAATCGGCCAGACTAAAAGAAATTGGGCCAACAAACTCTACAGTGTCTTATGGTCTTATCGAACAACTCTTCGGATTTCGATCGGAGAGATTCTTTTCAAATTGACATTCAAGATAGAAGCCATAATCCTGATAGAAATCGATCTACCTTCAACTCGAATGGAGCATTACGACAAACTGATCAAATCAGACAAGTGATGGGGTGATTTGAACTTGCTCGACGAAACTCGGAGATAAGCTCAACTAAGGATGGCATCCTATCAACAAAGGATAGTCTAGTATCATAATTTTTGGGGCAAATCCAAAATTTTTCGAGTGGAAGATTTAGTCCTTAGAAGAGTCGAAGTTTCCAAACCGATCGAGCAAGAAAAATTATCTCCAAATTGGGAGGGTTCCTATAAAATTTTGACAGTTCACGATCAGAGGCGTATAAAATTGAGAATTTAGATGGCACAAAAATTTTTTGAACCTGAAATGTCGAAAATCTATGGATGTACTACCAGTAAGAACACCTTATAAATTAAAGGTTTTTTTCTATGATTTGTGTCGAATAGTTCAAATATAGTTTAAATACTTGATAATTATCAAACAACTTGATCGTTTGACATCTGACCAAACAATTGCACCATCGGCTAGTACCTGACGAAATGTTATTCAGCTGACACCCGATTGATAGAAGAATAAAATAATAAGCTGTAGGGTCCAGCTACTGTAAGTGTATCAGCTACAGCCTAAGGGCCTAATCATATAAGCTATGGTATGCATGCAAGCCAAAACGGATAAAAATTAGTTAGTCGGCTTGCACCCGATTGACTAAGGATCGATTAATCCGAAATAAATTAGAAAAATTCTCTCTAATCGACTAAGTTTCGATTCAATGGAGCAATTTACGATGAATTGATCTATGACTTGAATCTGATAAAGTTCATCTACAAAAATCGACTATGTGATTTAGAAATTTTTTATGTCTATCTACTCGGTTGTGAACTATTCGATTGTGAGTTTGCAGCTTCATACGGACTATCTTATTGAGTCTTGCCGACTATTTAGTCATGTTTATAGAAATAAGTAAAGAAGGAAAAAATGTGCAAACATTCAAGTCGGAATTAAACAAGCCGAAAAAGCAAAAGAAGATCATTTCATTGGAAAAGGAGTTCATTACAAAGATGAGAAAAATAAAAAGTACAAGGCAGAAAAAACAAAAAGAGCCTAAAAAGGTGGAGGATGGTCTTCTATGGCGTCCGCCTCCCCATCACACTTTGAATCTCTCTCGTCTGAAAGATTATCCGATCGCAACCCGCTCAGATCCAACTGGGGCTGCAGTCGGCTAATGGCCTTCTTGCAATCCTCAAATCCGATTTGGTATGCATCCGCAGAGCCTTCGGCGAGCTCATCCTCATACTCCTTGGACTCTCAAAATTTGATCCGAGCTCGAGAAGCTGCATCCTGGGCTCGAGTTCTGCTATCGATAGTTTGTCCTTCAGCTCTTGGATAGACTTTTCGACTTTCTATCGTTTGATCCTTTCCTCGTTGAGGGCAGATTCTACCAACTCCATTTCCTTCTGATAGTCGGCTCTCATTTTTTTGAACTCCTCCTTGACCTTCTGCTGGGTCTGCAATGACACCAACTCGGCCTCCAGCAGAGTGATCTTCTCTTGATATTTCTTCTCTCGCTCCTCGACAACGTAGAAAAATTCCTCGGTGACTTCGGCCCGAGCATTTGCAGTCTAGATCTTGTCTTCAAGTTAGGAGTTGAGTCACACAAAGGCGATCAACTCCTCATACACAATCATTGTATCATGTGCCAACTGCAAAAGAAAAAAATCAAAAAGTTGGTTAAGTCATTTGTTCGAACAATAACTATTCAGAAAAAGAATTGTTGATTCAATTCTGAAGAAGAATGGTCAAAGACTTATCACAATAATGAAGCGTAGGAGCCGAGAGAATCTCCACGACTGGGCAGGCCTTTCTAACTTCCCAGTCGATAGACAGCATCACCATCTTTATCAACTCTTCAGTGAGTCGACGATCTTGGATTGCTTGGTCGATGGTCTTGATGTGCATCCCAAGAGTGATAGTGGCCTCCCTAGAAGAAGAATCTGTACCATAGTCGGTGGTGAAGGCTAGGGGCATCGGAGCCTTCCCCTTGTCAGCATCCCCCCGATCAGGTACTCGATCGCTATCCATTCTGGCTTGGGCAGGCAGGGCTTGGACCGTGCTAGTTGGCCTGTCAGGGCCTCGATGACGATGACGTCTTCATCGGTAGGGACTACTTCGACAAGAGGCGGTAGCGAAGGTTGCTCCGGTGGTGGTCGGCGCCGCGATGGTGGCTGTGTACTCCTCGGCACCTAAGGAGGGGATCTTTCTCTTGGTTTCTTCGACAGTCGAGAAGGTCTGCCAAGCTTGGATCTTGACTTCTTCCTAACAGCACGACAAAGGGATTCGGCCAAGACCCTCATGCCTACAAAACAATAACAAAAAATGAGTTAGTCTACAAGAAAGAGAATAGAACTACAAGGATCTACGAAAGAAAACTACCCAAGTGGCTAGTCGGGCTTATCCCAACATCGTACAATGATTGCTTCATGAGAAGCTCCCGCTGTGGGGGAATCTGGATGCCGAATAGTCGATCGTATAGTTTTCAATCTTCTTCCAAGACCACGTCATTTTTGTTCGGCGAAAGACTATGAGTGGTCAGAGCCAATTAAAACCCCAGGGGTGGTCGGCAACTATAAAGAAAAACTTATTCTTTCATCCATAGATGGAAGAGGAAAGCCCGATGATAAACTAATGTTTAGACAGGGATCGAAGAACAACCACCTTCATTCTTGAGGATGTCTCTTCAACATAAAAAGAGTCCGAAAGAGTGAAATTCATGGGTCAAATCGAAGAAGATGACGAAGAAGATGACAAAGAAGATAAAATCCTGAGAAATTAGAGGTGAGTTGGGCAAGAACTACATCATACAAGTCAAAAATATTGACGAAAAAGGATGAAAAGAGAATCAAAGTTCCGAACGGAGGAACTCCTCATAGACGGCAATGTAGCCGTTAGGAGGATGAACAATCCAACCTTCTTCGCTGGGTGCCATCAGCCGATGCCGACTAGGGATATGATAATGATACTTTAGCCATTCAATATCGACCTCTGACAATTCGGACCTCTCAACAAGAGACTCGAAAAGATTCTCAGGAACCGACTGTTCATCCGACTCTTCAGGATCAGAATGATCCTGCCCAGAAGATGCATCTCCAGGATTGCATCTCCAGGATCATTCTGAGGAACTTCCTTAGTCTCCCTTCGTATAATTAGAGTCTAAGAACTTTGGTCTCCACCATATTTTCATCTCCGATCTCTTATAAAGTTAAGACAAAAATAAAAAAGGACAGAAACCCAAAGAAAGGGGAGAAAGAGGTTTAACCTTCAGGAAGAACCGACAAAATGAAGAACGACGATGATGAAGGATCGATGATGAAGACCGATGAGGAAGGAGATGTTCGACGGTGATGGAGCCTAAACCACCCAAGGATCCTAAACTCTACTGAAAGATGAAGGTTCAGGGACTGGGGAACAAGGGCACTGGAATCGGAAGAAAGGCTAGAGGGGAGATGACCCCTATTTATAGACTCCTTCGACAGTCATGATTGATGCAGGGAACTGTGATGTCCTTGGAGATTTTGACACTGGCAAAAATCTCAGCCAATCATCATTCCTATTTTTCAATGCACCACCATTGAGATCGTGCCAAATCAACTAGATCCGTGTGATCACAAGTCAGCTAATGGACGATTGACACATGGACGATTCGGGTTGCTCAGCAAATTATTATTTAGCCATCCGATCTTCCGCAATCATTATGGAAGATTGCCTTGAGTGATTCGCGGCATTCATTGCCGCATGATCTGTGATGTGACAGAGCCATTGTACGTTTTACAAAATGATAAAGCAACGACTCATATCTTGAAACAACAGGATGGCGACATACGGCTTTCGGTGCAGCATTAAATGAAAAACTATCAGATAAAACAACTCGAATTTGCATGACAATTTAACTCCTTCACGCGATTAAGGTTGAATAATCAGACTCAGGAGTTAGAGAGCAAGTGTTATGGTAGATCCTCGTCACTTAGCCGACTAGCCTTCTTCCTCGCCTCCCAACCACCAAGTGTGCTACTATTGATTTTTTCTCATCTCTGTACCAGCTAAGTTGCTATGATTTAGCCCAACTTAGATCAACGAGCCTGGACCTAATCAACATTCGTTCGATTAAGAGCGATGGACATAATCAAGTCAGCGCCTAACCGACTTAATTCGACATGCAATCTATGACTAGCTAATGATATTTGGCATCTAGCTAACTACTTCCTTGATTCTATATTGACTATCTGAATCGATGATGGTTATTTGATATGGGTATAACTACACACAAATGTGTAGTATAATTGTCACCCATGAGAGGCCTAATACTCGACCTTAATGGCAATTAATGAAATAACCACCTACTAAATACCATAACTCCATATTTTGAACATTTAGGGATGAGGGTTACACGGTAACTGCATCACCTACCCTATAAATATCAGTAAGTAATGGGAGATCTGGTAAGCTTTCTTAAGATAAGCTTTCGCTCTCAATTTTGGCCTCTGGCTATTTTTTTTCTCCGCTAACTTAAGCATCGGAGGGTCCTCCGTCGGATAACTTTCAATAAGTGAACTTTTTTTACAGGTTCCTATCGTTCACCGTTCAGGTGCAACAGCTCGGCTCCGACCGACTATTTCACTGGAGATAGGCTGCAACAATAACCAACCGCATGTCGTTAAAATTATGTACAAGCATTTCGTCTACACATCATGCTCCACATAATTATAAAAATTATTTACAACCATGACCCAGCCAATTGGAGAGAGAGTTTGAAAGTGAGGGCCCGTTTGGTTGGATGTAATCTGGCGTGGAAAAATAATTTTCATGTCAGATTATCATATTTGGTATGAAAAAGGGAAGAAAGAGATAGTAAAAAAGTTGGAAGGCCCATGCTTATTTTTCGGAAGAGAAGATAAAATAAATACTATGAAGATTGATATTTGATAAATTCTTAAGTAGCAGTAATCCATACTTGACAAAAATACCTCCAATAAGACTGCATATGTAATTATTGAATTTGTTTAGATGTCTTTCTAAATTCATTCAATAAAGAACTTTTATAAAAAAAATTAAGATGAAGATGTTATTATGTAAAGGGCTATATAATTATAGTCATTACATAAAAATTAATTGGAGATAACAATACTATCTTAGTATTAAAAAATTATTTTATGTTGAAGAATATATTTGTATATTTGATCATATTTTTATATAGATTTATCTTCAACTCCAATCAAATGTAGTAATTTTTTTCAGTATCATTTTTCGAAGTAATTTTTTCATCAATCAAATATAATAAAAATTATTTTTTTCATAATAATTTTTAAAATAAATAATTTTTAAAAATTATCAGATTACCTATAATCTGAGATTACCCAACCATACGAACTCTCGAGGATTTTCTATATGCCTCTGAGGTCGGTGGTCGGAGGCTTTATGACGAGTTTTGATTGGCCGGTCTGCCAGGGTAGTTCCAAGTTGTATCAATAATGAACAGACACCGTTAAATAGTCAAACATTCTGCCTGCATAGAGTCTTGCATTAATTGAGACCTTTGAAGAATATGTGATGCGTGTCTGATGAGCGGCTGGAGTTTCCCCTACCTTTCTTCTTCCGTCTCCTTGCTCCCTCTGATGTGGTGATAGCAAGGTAGCCTCATCTGTAGACAAACTCAAAGCCAGCAAAACCTTCTCCATTCTCCATTGCGAAACAAAGCGATGTCATTTTGCAAATAATCAGACATAATTACAAACTAAGATATGCGATAACATGTGAAAATTCTAATAGCTGAGATCACAGTTTGCTGCTATGAAAACTGCAATAACTTACATCTTTAAGATGGCTTTTGGTGCATTACATAGGTAATATTGTCATGTAATATGATTACAAAGAAATATGATTACCTGATAAAATTATAGGAATCTTATATTGCAATATTTGGTATATGCAGTAATGTTGTTGAAAAATTACAGAGAATCCTACATTACAGTATTTGATATACAATTTAGATTACATAAAATATAAGCTAATTTTTCTACAATACCTCCATCTTACTTATTGATTATTGTCTATTTTTCAAAAAATAACTTAATTTTAAGACCAACTATTTTTCATGACATCACCCATTGTGTTTTCTTTTCTATTTTCACTAATTGGGACTATTCATAATTTATTTTGATTTATTTTGATGCGGGTATTTTGATCCTGAAATTATCTTGTTGCAAGATTGCAGGATTGTAAGATTACATATAATCACATAGCCACCTCTCTCTAGACAATCAGATTATCTCTTTTTGAGATAATATTTTATTACATGTAATGCAACATTATCTGTGAAAATAACGAAACAAACAGTGTAATCGATTACTATTACAAAATTGTATGTAATTCTATCGAGATTACATGCTACCAAACTCCCGGTAAAAGAAGAGTGAATGTAATGAGTTTAGAAAACAAAAGTTTAAAAATTTAAAGATTAGGATTTATTGGCTCTCAAGTAATGGCTAAGAAGTAGACATATGAATGAGTCAGATTTCAGTTTGGTTAGATTTTGCACCAACCTGAACAAAGAATTGAATGCATGGACCAACCATATAGGACAGCTGACAGTCCCACCATTTTTCAGGAAGAAGCCCAAAACCGTGCTAAACCAAGATTTTGGGTTTAGATTATGCTTACAATCAGGGAGGTCAGAGCTTGAATTGCCGTGGTTTAATAAACAAGAGAAAAGGAAGCAATTGGACATCATGGTGAGGGACCAAGGAACAAGGATGGAAGAGAGAGAGAGAGAGAGAGAGAGAGAGAGAGAGATAGAGAACCCATTTAATGCTTTGTTGAGATGGGAATAAATGATACATGCAAAATAAAATATACACCACTATATTCATCCCTACTAATGTTTCTACTAGTGGCCTACAAAATTTGGGTCTTTCAAGATGAGTTCATTAAAGTGAAATCCAATTCACAGGAATTAGCCACCATAGGAGTACACTTTGGTGAGATACTTCAGAAAAATAAAATTAAACAAGATCATTTACATGCAGGAACTAGGTAACTGCAGTCAATTGGAACCAAGAGGACTTGACCATTTCACTAGTCTTTCTGTGCCTCAAGAGTTTGATCCTCCATTCTGATATTAACGGAGAAACTTAGGGCTTATTTGGATAGGGGAATTATCTTTTGATTTAACAGGGAAATTAAAAATCTTATTCCGATCAGAGACAAAGAAGAACAATGGAAAAGATCGGCTAGCCAGTTTGTATAAGGAATTGAGAAATTTCCAAAACAATCTAATCCCACTGAAAACGATTTAGCCAACCTGTTTAGTATCTGATCCTTTATGATTTACCATTATCATACTTAGTTCCTCAAGGCCTTTACTGCAATCCATGGATTAAGCATTCAGGAGTCCAAACAGGACCTTAGCAAGTTAAATAATTCTACCATCATTTTCTTTTAGCTGGAAATGCTTTACCATTAACAAGCACAGAAACTTCCAAACATGGTGGCCCAAATAACGCAGGACCATCCCATTTCATCTAGCACAGCCATGCCGGCTACTCCCAATATCCTGCACATCACACATGTAAATCCAGAAATTAAGCTCAACGATTTGGATGTGGCACCAAGAGCCATTCTTCTCACACATGATGTCCACATGTTCTTTGCTGTGTGACCTTCCATAATATTTATTTACTTGTTGATAAAAATGGGTAAAATTTTGGTCAGTTCTTCACAAGTTACCTATCTGTAAATTTGATTCTGTTGAATACTGATTAATATTTAGTCTTTGGGTTATTTAACTGACCTTGTTTGCGAGGTTTGTCATGATATAGTGCTCACCAACTTTTGTAGGCTACAAAAACTAGATGATCGTGACATAAATGGTCTTCTGCACTCTGCAGGATAAAGTCAAAAGGAAAGTTCAATTAGAACTTCTCTGTCCCTCCTTTTTGACCTCTTTTTTTGTCTTCCCTTTTCACTTGTTTGATAAAGCGATGCTGTTTCCTTTCTCTGACCACTGAAGTTTGATCACCTTTTCACTAACAAAGTTTTTTACCATCTGTCTGGAGTTCATTAGATGACTCGAAATGATGATGGTATTTTGTGTCTCCTCCCTCTTTCAGTCACTTAAGTTGAAAAATAAGACCCTCCCTGATTTTTCTCTACTATTACTCACAACAATCAAAATTTATCTGTTATGTCTTATAGATAAACTCTTATAACTGATGTTGCATGATTGGATGCTTCCCAAGTATCATGCTTCTATAATTGCATTGCCTCGGCAAGTTCTCCTTTGATGAGAACAACTCCTTGTACAGATTCTTGTGAAAGCATCCTGTTTCTGAGATACTTAGGAAGCAACTGCCGTTTAACACTATGAAAAATCTTCTGTTGCTGCACTCCATATGGCAATCAAATATTATTTATCTTCTATATTTTCCTATGCCACCAATACATTCTATACCTGGAGCATATCCTTCATCTTTCATTTGTTTGAACAACCCTCTCAAATTCAAGTATATTTGATCTGCTTGTGGATGCAACCGATCTCCCGCCATGAACTCATGGATTGTATTGTGTAGCTCGATCCAACTCTTCCCTGGCTCTTTTTTCACCCCATGTTTTCTCATCAATTGTCTGACTTCCACCACACCATCCCAGTGCCCTAAGGCAGCATATAAGTTCGAAAGTAACACATAAGCTGCAGAATCACCAGGTTCTATAGCCAGTATCCGTTCCATGGACCTTTTCCCTCTATCTAAATCGCCATGTATCCTGCAAGCACTCAGCAGCATCCTCCACACAAGTGCATCTGGCTCAAAAGGCATTTGTTTTATTAAATCTTCCGCTTCATTTAGTCTCCCTGCTCTTCCTAGGATGTCCACCATGCAAGCATAATGGTCAAAACCAGGTCTGATTTTATATCTTGCCTCCATCAACTTAAAATACTTCCCAGCTTCACTGCTCATCCCTGCATAGCTGCAAGCTGTCAACAATGCGACAAAAGTTTTGCTATTTGGTTTCACCCCAGTATTCTCCATTTGGTCAAACATTGCAAGAGCCTCTTTCAAATAGCCACCCTGCACAAAACCTCCAATCATTGCTGTCCATGATACTATGTTCTTATCATCGAGTTTTGAGAAAACTTGTTCTGCTTCCTTTATGCTTCCTGCCCTACTGTACATGGTTATCAGGGCATTGGCTACAGCTGTGTCCATATTAATTTCTGATTTCAAGATTAGAGTGTGCACTTGTCTTCCTTGTTGTATTGCTGTTGCATTTGCACATGCTGCAAGAACACTCGCAAAGGTGAAACCATCAGGTTCTAAATTCTCTTCTCTCATTAAGGAGAGTAGTTTCATAACTTCATCCAGATAGCCACTCTGAGCAAACCCTGCAACCATTGTGTTCCAGGTGATCAGGTCTTTATTTCTGATCGCATCAAATACCTTCCTAGCATCGTATACAGCCATAGATTTAGCATACATATCAATAAGAGCACTTCCTACAAAGGCATCTGGAACAAGGCCTCTCTTGAGTAGTTCGCAGTGAACTTCTTTTCCATTTCTGTGCCAAGCCAGTGATCCACAAGCAGCCAAGGCACCGACAAAGCTGAACTCATCCGGCTCGATCTCGGAATGCCTCATTTCTGCGAAAAGTGTCAGGGCTTGTTCGAATTTCTCATTCTGCATGTAAGATTGAATCATGGAGTTCCAAGAAATGAGATCAGGTTCTGAAATATCTTTGAACACGCTCCAGGATTCAGCAACACCTTCAAGTTTGGCATACATTGTGATGAGGCTGTTTCCAATCAAGGTATCTGTCTGCAAACCCCCCTTGATTGCAAGCCCATGAAGCTGCTTCCCTACAAAGATTGAAAAATGAGTTATGGTCGCCTTCAGCAGGATGGAGATGGTATAATCATCCGGTGCTGTGCCCTGCTCACTCATTTGAAGAAAAAGCTCGAGACCTTCATGAACCATGTTTTTTCCAAAGCATGCATCAATAATGGAGTTCCAAGCAATAACATTCCGTTCGGTTATCGAATCAAAGACCAGCCATGCTGCTCGCGGGTTCCCACACCTGGCATAGGCATCCAACAGCGCAGTCCCAGTGAAAACATTGCTCCCCAGTCCCCTCTTGGTAACCTGTGCATGGAGTTCCTCGATGATAGCTACATCTGTTGTTCCTAGCAGACTTCCAAAGGTGAACTCATTGGGTGTTTGGCCTTCCTTCAGCATGTCCACAAACACAGCCATTGCTCGCTCGGCATGCCTGTTTTGAACATGCACTGCAATCAGAGAATTCCATGAGACTTCGTCTCGCTCGACCATGCTCTCATACACTGCTTCAGCATCTTCCGGTCTTCCAAATTCTGAGTACGTGTTGATCAACGCATTCCCGACTTCAGTTCGATGGAAAAGAGCTGTCTTTAGTAGCTGAGAGTGAATCTGTTTCGCAAGCTCCAAACTTCTCAAACCAACCAAAGCTCGCAGAGCACTCATGTAAGTTAAGTGATTAGGCCTTGGTCCTACAGTTATCATGGTTTCGAAGAGCGCGAAAGCGTCAATGAAGCATCCATTCAAGCAGTAGCCAGAAATCAGAGCATTCCAAGAAACAACATTCCTTTCAGGCATTTGATCGAACAGCTCCCGAGCCATGTCAACCTGCTCACATTTTGCATACAGGTTGATGAACTGGTTATCTAAGAAGACGCCAGGCTTGTATCCGATGCGAGCCATGTGGGCTCGCAGGCGGTTGCCTTGGCGGAGGGACTTGTGGGATATGCAGAGAGAGATAAGAGAATGGTAGTAAGCTTGAAGATCCTCGAGTTTCTTTCCCTTCAGGGAATAATTTTCCAAAGAAATCATTGCTTCTTCCAGGCCCCGCCTTCCGTTTGCTAAAATGGTTGACTGGTGTGCCTTCGCAAGAGGAGAATTGGAGGGAGAACATGGTGATGGGTGGCCGAGGACAGAAGAGATGGCCATTGGGCAAGTGTGAGGGGTATAAAAAACACTACACCATGGAGAGGGAGAGAGGAAAGCTTATCCGGAGTGGACCACGGATTTCAGCTTTGGAGGATTGTTTTATCCGCCAACCGTCTTTCCGACCGTTGGGTTCATGGAATTGATGGCTGATACGTCACCTAAATTTTAAAGCCCATTATGGATCACATACGGATCAGATACGTATCCATATCTTTATTTGTTTTATGTCAAATATATAAATATAGATATAAATAAAAAATTTATATTTATATTTGATTCAAATAAACATGGATACAATTCAGATACTGAAAATATGGATATAGTTATAAATATAAATTAGATAATTAAATTTTATAATTATATAACCTAAAATATTATTAAATAAATGATAAATCAAATTAATAGTATATTTATATGATGATATATTTTTTTAAAATTAATAAGCACTATACCAAATTATATAGGATTATAGGTAGATTCGGATATTCGGATATAAATCAAATAGTTATCTATCTATATCCATATCCATATTCATTTTTCTTTAACTAATATGAATACGATTATTGATATTAGTCCGATCATCAAATTTCTATTTATATTCGAATTGATTCGAATACGAAAATAGATCCGGACGGATATTATTCATATCACTTTCACTCCTACACCCAATCCAATAAATTAAAAGATATTAAAATTTTTATTCTTTGATCTACCAATGTAAATAATGTAACTTCTAATTGGAAGGATTTCTCTAGGACTTGTGCCACTAAATCTTAACTGTGAGGTGACAAAATTATATATTTCATTATAAAATCAAAAAAATTTATAAAAAAATCTTTGAATCTACAAAAAAAATGTAGTTCTTCTTATATTAAGTATTTGATTGGTATTAACCCAACTCCTAATTTTGGAGACGATTAATTTTGAGGTGATCCAACTATAGACCAGGTATATCAACTAAAAGTAGAAAGCAACTTATTCAATAATATTCAATTTTATAATATTTAGGGATATTTTAATTTACAAGAAATATTGTGATGGATCAAACAACCTTCAAAGAAATGGATAGAAAACTATTGATAATCCACCATTATATTGTTTGTAAATATTAAAAGTGTGTGCATAAACATAATTATCATATCTTGTTATTATAGAAGAATATTAAAACCATTAATGAGATGGTTCAAGCTTAAATATGGTTAGTGATATAAGATCTTTGTCTGAAAAGTAATACAATATAATTATATATGGTTTATACTCCAGTAATGAAATTGGCAAATAAGTTCTAAATTAAAATTATTATTAGGTTCGATCTATTTAAATAGCATATCTTCAACCGAACATGAAGTATGACAAAGATACAAAAATGATACTATCTCTATTTATTAAAGTTCATCTATTATCTATTATATATAGCTAAAATAGAATCTTAGTTTATGTTGAGCTCTCCATTTGCCAACTAGATACTAATATCGGTAATATTATCAATATAGTTCTTAAATTTAGATAATAAGTAAGGCTCCTCTTTAATACATTTTTTTTTATTTTGGACTATTAAACAATATCATTAATAAGTTTTTTATTTTAGATAATAAGTAAGACTCTTATTTGATATGATTCTTTATTTTGGATAGTCTATCATATATATCTAAAATGACTAAAGTTATTTATCAAAATATTTTGCTCTTAATAAGTTTATAAGATCTACCTTCCCTCTTGAAAATTAAATTTCTTGTTTCCAATAAATGAATCTTCATAACAAATTATTTAATGTTATAATAGTTAGTTTTGATGCCAATAAAAATCATTATTTTCATTTGCATCATTTTTTAACTAAGATTTTTTAAATTTTAATTTTTGAATCAATTTTCTCCTAAAAAAATGTATAGTTTGAGAAATAATATGTTCATTAGGTGAAAGATGAATAAGAAATATCAAGTGAAAGATGAACAAAAAAATATTACCATGCTAATTGTCATCATGAAAATAATTTTAAGGATTACATTGATAAATAATATATTTTGTAGTAAATAACTATTGTTATTTGCTGTCATAGAAGATACAAGAGGAAGATAAGTCTATAATGATCAGTTACTAATGGATATGTATTATATCTGAGTATTATATTATATGTTCTCTTGATTATAAGTTAATATAAGTGATATATAATGGAGTATCATACTATTATCTGTTAGATGTATGTCCTAGAAGCCAATATGGCTGACACATTGTAATTAATCTAGAGCACAATTTTGTACTTAATATATTGATATGATTAATAAAAAGATAAATTCTTTTTCATTCAAATGTAATGTGCCCTTGAATCATCCATGAAATTAGTTTCGATACATACTCTCGAGGTGTTGAAAATTAGAGACATGTATTTAATTCCTAAAGACTCTCAATCATAGGATCATTATGAGGACGGTGACAGATCCGGATAGACTGACGCACAAATCGCTTCCTTCGAAATAGATGGGTCTCTAATCTACTGTGTAAAGACATGGAACGATGAGTGCGGGTGGTTATTAGAGAATAACTCGCACTGAGCGTAATCATACGAGAGATCACTTGGATTTCTATTCAATCATCAGTGATTGTCTCGATGCTGTAATTGTGTGACTGGTCCTTTGACTTGAGATGGTACTACTGCTCATAGTGAGGCTACTGGAGTTTGATTGACACATAAATATGAGTCTCAATGAATCCTTATAGTGGATATTAGCGATAGTTGGTCCACTGTAGGAGTAGGATACGCATCAAGATAAAATCTATCAATCTTGATAGAGAAGAGTAGTCCTATAGGATTTGAGAAGTTAAATCCATGAATCTGTGGCCACAGTAGAATGATTGATAGAAAAAAATTTCATAGACATCACATTTGGACTTGACCAAATCGAATCTATCATATGACCGATGTTGAGGTTTATGATTTATCTATGACTTGTCATCTAGTCGGGACTCACGATAGAGGGACTAAATCACACGTTAACTATACCTAGAGATTCATTTCAGTTCTACTGAGTTGTCACTATATACTGCTAGGTGTCACTGATGGATTGTGAGAGCTCACTAAGGTTGTTTTGGATCAACAATCTTTGATTGAGTTAGAGTGAAATTGTTTCGACCCATTGAAAAGAGTTTCAATGATACAATGATATAGATCATTGTATATCTCACTACCAGATATAATTGAACCTATGAGGTCACACAACAAAAGAATAATGCCTGAAATTAGTAATTGAGCTTATGAAGTGTCAATTAGGTTTAGAAAAATCTATTGTGTTCATGGTAACCTTGCTAGCATATGGTTGGACCCAATTCCTCTTTCAGTTAGGATTACTTATTTGATAAGTTAATTCTAACTTAATTATCTACTGATTACCTACATAAATTAGATTCATGAGATTCCAATTGTTTGGTGTCAAAGATTATGAATCACATAAATTAAGAGTGCAAGTCCCTTATGAATCTCCTTGATAGTTATTATGGGGCGCCACTTTAAATTGTTCAATTTGGGCATGTCTATTGATTAGAGGGCTTTTAGTTCTCATATGGGGTGTCTCTTGGGTGTAAAATAAGGTATCTAATTATGAGTGCAAGGGCTCCAATAGTTGGCATGTAATGGGTTTTCTAATGTAAGTTGGATAATTTAAGTTAATAGGAATCCTAATGCAAGTAGGACTTATATTATATGATTGAACAGGATTCAATCTTTATGCCTATAAAAGAAAACCTCTTCTAAGATCCTAAGATCATCTAAGCCAGCCCCTCTCCACCCCAAGAGAACCTCCCACGCCCTCTCTTCCTCCCTTTTTCTCTTCTCCTTAGGCGTCCCCACGCCATACTACTTGGGATGCACATCCCAAGTTTTGCACACGCCCAAGGCATTGGACAGTCCTTCATCTGCTGGTTGTTGATCTCTTGTAGCACTACAAGGCAAGGAGAAAGGTTAGAGAGGAAGAAAAAATAAGGATCAAGGAGAAAAATCAAACATTGATCGCGATCCAAACTTCGTTCAGATTCAGCAGGCTAAATTTTGAAGAATCAAAATTTAGATCTTAGAGGGTTGTTCCAGGTTGATCCTGAGTGGATACTCATAGAGATCGAACACTTATGCAGCTAACAGAGAGCCTCGTCTCTTCCAAATCCAGATTTGAAAAAAGAAATTACAAAAAATGTATGTGCTTTGATCACAATTTAAATTTCAGCATATGAAATAGATCCATGTACTTTTATATTTTTATGCATGCAAAATTCAGATTAAAATTATTTTAATCTTATTCTCCACTGTGATATTTAGAAAATTAAGTTTAGAAACACATGTGCATGCTTCAAATCTCAAATTTCAATATTATCAATATTATATATCAATTATATAACTACCTATTATACTTATACAATTTATATAAGAGTAATTGATACTTGATTTTATTATCTAACTAAAATGAATAAGTGTTATATTTATCTAAATTAATATTACTACATTAGCTTAGATATTTAATGGGCAATTCTGCTTATCCATCATTAAAATTCATTAGTTATATGTAGCAAAAATTTAGCTGTTGAAATATTTTATTTATTATAATTTACTCTATTGTCACATTACATTTTAAGAATTGTCAGAGAAAAAGAGAAGATGATACCATATCCATCGCACAAGGCTAATATTCTAACAAGTTTGTAGTATATGAATAGTATAGCTTTTTATATTATATTTTATTATATTTTTTGATTGAATTTTTTATATGTATATCCTCCCAAATGTTTAAATTTTCATAAATACCCTTTTAAAATTGATATCTGCATATATACTCTCATAAAATATCTTTTTTTTTTGCATGTATATCCATATCATCTAACATCTTTGAAACTTAACAGTTTAAAATTAAAATGACTAAAATATGCTTATGAATAGATATGCAAAAAAAAATTATAAGAATATATATATGCAAATAGCAATTTTATGAGAGTATTCATATAAATTTGAATATTTGAAAGGGTATACATACAAAAAATTCTTAATATAAATACACCTCTCTTAGTTTGTTAATTCTTTTCTTATTCTAATAGAGAAAAATTAACATATATAATTAAAATAATAAATTTACTTAATTTATTAATTTATATAGATAACATGATCTTTTTATCAAATAATAGATCAAACTTATTTTATGTAGAAAATAAACAGATCGTAACCATCCATATTTTTTCTAATATATAATAATATGCTTCTAAGAAGAGTATCTAAACCTAATATTAGATAAATAACTTATACATTTGTATCGAATGGACATAGTTATAGATTTAGATATTATGTAATAATAAAAATTTATAATCTTATTATATTTTTTTAAAATTTTTTATTAAAAATATCTTTGTGAAGTATATAAAGTATTTCATGTTGTTATAAGATGGACATAATCTTCCCATCTTGCATAAAAATAAAATATAATATAGTATTCTAATATATAAAATATTATATAATATTATCATCGTATGGTTATATTATGTAATATGTTACCATATTGTAGAGTAAGAGAGTTTGAATCCATCTAGATAAAATAGATAAAAATTAAATTATAATTTTTTATGTGTATATCCTTCTAAATATTCAAATTTACATAAATATCCTCATAAAATTGCTATTTGTATATATATCCTTATAAATTTTTTTTTGCACGTCTACCCATAAAGATATTTTAGTTATTTAAATTTTAAACCATTAATTTTTTAACGACGTTAAATGATGTGGATACATATATAAAAAAAAATAAAAAAAATATACATACAAAATAAGTATTTTATGAGGTATACATACAAATATCAATTTTGAAAAATATTCATGTAAATTTGAATGTTTAGGAGGATATACACGCAAAAAATCTTTTTTGATTTATAAGCCTTCTAATATTAAATATAAGTTAGCTTAAACAGCTAACTTTGAAGCATGCACTTTACTCGAAAAAAAGTTCTAGATTTGAAATAACCCATATCTATATGAAGATCAACAAATTTTAGTAACATGCTGAAAATATTCATAGATTCAAAGATTCATAAGTTAGAAAATAAATTATCGTTGTCACATCTATACAAGGAAAATGTACTACAAGAGAAAAAAATATATGAATGAGATCGACTAAATTTAGTAGCATGAAATGATTGAGCTTTTCATTCGAAAACATGGACATCCATATTAATAATGTCTTATTGTTCTTAAGTATCTTACTCTTAATAATATTAAGTATCAATGATTATTATAGAATTGTTATAATTTATACTTGAAAATATTATTTAGCTAAAATATATAAGTGGTGTGCTTATCTAAACTGATATTACCATATCAATTTAGATATTTGATGGAAATGTGTACTCAACGATCATTAAAGTTCATTGTATAATACGCAAAAAAAAATTGCTATTGAAAACATTCTATTTATTATAATTTTCTATATTAATTTATAATATTTTAAGAGCAATTGAAAAAAATAAGAAAATCATACTTTGTATATTGCACAAAGCTAGTATTAGTAACGTCGGATTTAATAATCCAAGTTTCTACTCGACCATCATTAAAATTAGCTGCTTAATATGCAACACAAATTTCGCTATAAAAACTTTCTAATTATTATAATTCATTACATTTCTATATTACACTTTAAAATAGTTAAAAAAGAAAAAAAATTGTACCCATGCATCACCCGGGTCATGCACTAGTACAAAGCTATTTCAAAAACTGTAAAAAGGACATATGGATACCTGAAAATAAATTTTTAGTATTATCCCGCTGTATATATTTCTAAGGAACCTAAATATGACCCTTTTTTCTGATTATTTTCAGAATTACTGAATCAATTGAAAAAGATGATCATAAATATATGAAATACACAATACATCATGGACCCACTTGCCCCAGCACTTTGCTTAAAAAGTTGCAAATATTGTGAGGACTAATATGCAAGAAATAAATATATACCCGCATATCAAGAAACAGAAAACATGAAAAAAAAACTAGATATTAGTTTAACATCAAAAATATTCCTTTTTTTTTTTGTTTTCCTCTCTTTTGAGGGAAAGGAGTGGACGTCAAATAGATTTCAAGAAACTGTAATCTCCGAACAGATGGAGCTCATGCACATGACACAATCAGCTATTCTGGCAGCTTTCCACCGTATTAAACCACTGTATTGGTCATAAACTTCCTAAACCTTTTTCTCATACTCTTTTGAGGAAATCATAGTTGGCAGTGAATTTTTAGGAACAACCAGAGAAGACTTCACCACGACTCTTAAGTAAATTATCATGCCAAGGACAAGCTCCTGCCGCAGTTTGTCCACTCCAACAAGCAAGAAATAATCCATGACATTGATTAACTGCAAAATATGACAATATAGGTTAAGACTCCAATTCTTGACATCTAACTGCAATGGTGCTTTTTGGTGGGTGTGGGGGAGAGGGGGGGGTGAGAAACACTGATACTTGTAGTAAGAAAAGATGTATGTTTAGTTGCCCCACCACATGCATGTCCTCACCAAAGTTTTGTAATAAAAGAACTTTTTCATGGTTGCATCTGGAACATATCAGGAAAAGAATTGAGATTAAAAGAAAAAGACAGCTCCTTTGAGATCATATGCGAATTAGACACTGTCCAAAGAGACAATTTTCCATAACCATCAAGTTTAACCTCTTTGCCACTTTTGCATCGTCCAAGTTGCAGTTTGATAACTTTAAATAAGATAGTGAAAACATACACCAAATGAGATGGTGAACATGTAAAAATATGGCAGTTAGAAAAACATAAAGGACGTAGTTATCTAATAGCAGACCTGATATATTCCCATGATTATATCAAGGCATGTTTGGCTTCCTGACTCTGTGGAGTGATAGAAATGTGCTTAAAGTAATCAGGGGCAAAATCTAAAAAGGAATCAAGCTCTTGCCTCCTTTATTTGTTTTATGATGAACCTGTCATCCATCGAGTTTGCAAACAATGGCTTTAGTCTTCCCTCATTAAGCATCCCACTTCTTACGGTGGCTTAGGGAAGATATGCAAGTTCTGAGGGGCATTATTTCTTTCTGAAAGCATAGAATTGTTTTGCATATATGCGCATTACCGAATTCAAGCAACTGTACCAAATCTGACAGGAATTTCAGGATGCAGATCTTCTGAAGCTAACAGGCAATACACAGATGATGAACCATCAGAGCAAGGGGTGGACAACTCAGACAAAGGTGACAAACCACTCTACGATGAGTGGATTCCTTCATAGTCTAAAGATCCAGTAGATGAACAAACAGATGAACCCATCGAACCATCAGATAGCAGGTTGTTAGACTCTAGTATTGTTTTTATTCGTCTCTCCTTTGCTCTTCCCTGCTTCCTTTTCAGCCTTGTTATCTAATAAACCATACTGAAACTCAGATATGGCTCAGTGCACAAGCTATCATGCTTGATATCTCATCCTCCAAAACTGACAATCATTGCCACCTAGACCAACTGTGAAGTGCAACTAGTATCTTAGAAACAGGAGACTTCCAAAAGATTCTGTACAAGGATATGCTTAATATAGTTGTCATATCAAAAGTAAAACTTACCGAGGCAATGCAATTGTAAAACTTTAGATACTTAGGAAGCATCTATTAATTAATGAGATACGGCAATGCAACATTAATCAATTAAAGTGTATTTACAAGATCTGGCAAATGAAATTGTGGGAGTATCTTTTTGAGTAATAGAAGCAGAGAAACCAGAGGGTAAGATCTTAGTTTTAAACTCAACTCTCAGGATAACATCTATATTGTGATTCATATAATCGTTATGTACAACGGCTTGTCGACAAGTTCTAGAGATTGGGATCAGCTGAAGCCCAGTCAAGTAGTTCAACTAGGAAGTTGGATTTCACTATTTGAATTAGTTTTTTTTTTTTTTCCTTTTCTCCATTTGTTTGAGTTCCTTCAGCTTCGAACAGGAATAGGACTTCTTTAATTTGAGGTATGTTTTGTTTATTTACTTGTTAAAAGGTACTTCGTTAACTTTGACTAGGAGCATAAATACAGAGGCTATATAAAGGGCTGCTAGTGCCCAGTCAAGTAGTTCAACTAGGAAGTTGGATTTCACTATTTGAATTAGTTTTTCTCCTTCTCTATTTGTTTGAGTTCCTTCAACTTCAAACAGGAATAGGGCTTCTTTAATTTGAGGGATATGTTGTTTAATTTTACTTGTTAAAAGGTACTTTGTTAATTTTGACTAGGAGTATACATACAGAGGCTATATAAAGGGCTGCTAGTGCCCAGTGAAGTAGTTCAACTAGCAAGTTGGATTTCACTATGTAAATTAGTTTTTTTCCTTTCCTCTATTGTTTGAGTTCCTTCAACTTCGAACAGGAATAGGACTTCTTTAATTTGAGGTATGTTGCGGCCAATCGCCTCGTCGTCGGACCGCCGGGAAGCGTGCTCGCGCACCTGCAAAAACGAGAAGTCCACTGACCGGAGGCGGCTCCGGCGGGGACCCTCCGACGGTCAAGTCAGAGAGGTGACTGGGCAACAGTGAAATGCAGACAGAGAGCTCTTAGAGAGAGAGAGGGAGAGTGGAGCAAGCCTGAGTTTTTGGGAGAGACGGAGCGGATCCGATCCCTTGCACTGTTGCCTTCCCCGGTATATATAGTGGAGCACGGTATGGGGCCGTCATCAATGGCGCAGACAAGTGAGGAACTGTCAACTCACTGTAGACTGTCAGAGTCGCCGTGAATATGTCACATCGCCATGCGGCTGTCCAATCACCAGGGTTGACTATGCCCTGTGCGGGACAATGCCTCCAGGCAGCCGTGCCGCATGTCCGTGTCAGAGCTGACAACGTCTGGCGACCGTACGGTGGTTGGTGGAGTCGGCCGACCCTAGGTCGGTGGCCAGCAGAGTGGCGTCGGACTCCTCCATCGGTCGGCGAGCTTCATGTGGGTCGGCTACCAGACCTCTGGGTTTAGTCGGTCGGGATTGATACGCCCGACATACCCCCGGTCGGGAATGGACCGTTGAATGGCCGTAGTTAGCCGCTGATGGCGTCCGTCGGCCAGTCGCCCGACCGACGATCGGCCAGTCGGAGTCGTCCGTTGGGCCGTTGGTTAGTCGGTCGGGCCGCCAGCCGGTCGGGCCCTCCGACAGTCGGTGGGTCGGTCGGTGGGTATCCCCCAACAGTTGCCCCCCTCCACTCCTAAGTCGGGTGGAGAGCTGGCCGATGCCTTCATTCGGGTAGCAAGCCCGGACGACTGGGAGTGGATTTGTCGCATGTGCAGATCCGACCGTACCGCCGGCTGATCCGTTGTCAGACACCTCACGAATCCCAAGTGATCCGGATGTCTAGTCGATGTCAGAAGTCGTGTCGGCGTCAGGTGTCAGACGCCGCGTCTTGTCGTCGTCAGACGTTACGTCGGTATCATAAGATCGGACGTCGGACGATACGGCGTCAGACGATCGGATATTCGGCGCCGATCGCGGGTGAGGCGTCCCATCGGGAACGCGGACCGGCGCGGGCGGCCGACTGCGGAGCCAACCCCCGCGCGCCGCGTGTCAGGGTGGTTGGCCGGCGTCCCCTCCGGCATTTAATATGGGCGGCGCGGTCGTCCTGGGGCGAGGCGCGCCGAACCCTCCGCCAATCGGCGGGCGCCACGCGTCGCGCATCCGCATGCCTTCGGTCGGCGCGGAAGCATCTCAGCCGTCAGTCGGCCCTATATATATAGGACCCCCCGGACCCACGGCCACGCTTGCTACTCTGCTGGGGAAACTCTGTCCGGGCGATTTTTCAGTCGTCATGGGCAGAGCTCTTCTTCACGTTCGGAGGATCCGTCTGGTTCGTGGTCCTTCTCCTCCTTCTTCTTCCTTTTCTTCTCCTCTTTCTCTTTCAGTTCCTGTGCAATGACCAGGAAACCGACCCAGGGAGGTCAGTCGGGGGACCCGACCGGCGACTCCCGATCGGCTCCGGAAGATGAGGCCTCCTCGCTTTCGGGGCCGAACGTCGATCGGCTTCGGGAGCAGTATCGCGTCCAGGAGCACTTTCGGCTCTATGCTCCAGGGGCCGGCGGTCGGGTTAACAACCCTCCGCCCGACGATCTGGCGCTTTATGTCGAGGACCTTCGCGCGGGTCTTCGGCTCCCGATTCTGGAGTTCATCCGGAATCTGCTTGATTACTACGGACTCTGTCCGGCGCAGCTGGCGCCGAACTCTGTTCGTCTAATAATCTCTTTCGCGTTGTTGTGTCAGCTTTTGCCGACCAACCCTCGCGTTTCCCTCTTCCGGGCATTTTTCGTGCTCCGACCCCACCCTAAGGCCCAAGGGTGGTGGCTCTTCAACCCCCGGAAGGGTCTTGCTTTCATAACTGGTCTTCCATCGTCCATCCATGGATGGAAGAACCAGTTCTTCTTCGTTTCCTCCTCTTCTCCTTGGGGCTTTCCTTCCCGTTGGGGTGTGCCCCGAACTGAGGCCAACGACAACAATCGGGTTGATGCGGACGACCGGGAGGACTTCCACCGGCTCAAAGACATGTCGGTCCCGAAGCAGAGGGAGCTTGTTACCGAACAAGCTCTCTATGATGCCGGCCTGAGTCTGGTCCCCCGAATAGGTATCGCCCGATCCCCCAGCTTTTCTTTTTGTTCGGATTTAGGGTAGCTTTGGTCCGGCCTTTGACACTGGTCGGTTTTGCAGGGACACCGCCGAGGATGAGGCCGACCGATGCCGAGATTCGGCAGTTTGCGCCGCGAGGAAGAGGCCAGCATCGGGGGCCGGCCCTTCGCGTCCTTCCAAGAGACCAACCCCAGCCCCGCCGACCGTCGAAGCGTCGGCGACCGAAGAGTCGGAGCCGATCATAGCCCTCGCGGCTCCGACTGTCCAAGTCGAAGAGAGGCCGACCGAGGAAGTGGCCGAAGGAGTGTCGGCGGCTTCGCCGCCGCGGGTGGAGCCGGATGACATTCGGGAAGCCGAACATCGTCCGGAGGCATCTGCTGGCGCAACGGGGGCGCCGGGTCGAACTCCAGCGTCCCATCGCTGCCAGCCCCATCGGTCGGGGCAGCTGATCGGGGGAAAGCCCCGATGGAGCCCTCGGAGGAGGAAAGATCGATGCCCCCCAGCGCATACTACCCCGAGGGTGCGTCGGCCTTGGCCGACCACAACCTTGCGAGGAGGTTGTGCCAGGGGATCCTCCTCCCTACCGACGTGCAGTCGTTGCGGTCTCGGCAGGTGACCGAGATGTTGTCGCGGTTCTACCCGACAATGGTGGAGGTAAGCTTCGCGTCACTTTTTCCCTTAGAAGAATTTTTGTTTGTCACATAATTCTGACGAAGCTTTTTTCCGTCGGCAGCTGATCTTCACCATGTCCGAATTGGAGGCCGGATACCGAAGGTTCGGCGACGTTCGGGCAGCCTTTAAAGAAAGGTCGGCGGCGGCCGAGGCCGAAAGGGCGAGGCTAGTCGACCAACTGCAGGAGTCGGCCGACCAGGAGGCCAAGTTGACGGACGAGGTCTCCCGGCTTATGGCCGAACTGAAGTCGGCCAAGAAGGAGGCCAAGCACAAACGTCGGGCCGTGCGTCGTCTTCGACGCGAACGGACGGTGCCACCTCCGAACTCCAAGGGGAACGCGAGCAACTTCGGGTCAGCCTGGGGAAGCTCGCGGAAGCCGAAGAGGAGTTGTCCATCGCCCAGATCGACGCCGAAATTGCTAGGGCCGAGGCGGAGTCGGCGAGGGAGGAGCTGGCCCGCACCGAGGACGAGGCACGGTCGGCGAGGGAGTCGGCCGATCGTGCGGTGGAGGACTTCTGGGCCTCCGACCGGTACAAGGAGGAGATGCTCGAGTCGGGCTTCGCCTCCTACCGGGTCGGGTTCGAGGACGGTCGGGACGCCGTCCATGCCTTGTACCCGGAGGTGGACGTCAGCCGAGTCGTCCCGCTACTCGTCGAAGAGGAAGGAGCCGAAGAGGAAGCTGACCAGCTGTCGGGAGGCGTCATCCCAGCGGAGGATGCCGTCCCGGAGCAGGTGCCGACCGAAGCTCCCTTGCCGACTGAAGGACACCCTTCTGCCGTTGACCCAGCGCCGCTCACGGTCGAGACGCCGATCCTTCCCGATCCTCCGTCGGTCGAAGAGATCGACCAGGACGAATGATCGGTCCAGCCGACTGTCTTCCCTTTTTGTTTCTTTTTGAAAATACATGTAATCGGGCTTCGGCCCGACTTTGTAATTTCCTTTGATCAATGAATGAAATTTTCTTTTCTTGTTCTTTTGTTTGAAATGTCTCTTATCGCTGCAATGTCGAACCCTAGTCACCAACTTAGAGAAGTCGCCAACTCGGGTAAGTCGGTAGGACTTAACCGACTCGCACAGCTCCGAAGTAGCTTGTGTCCCGACTTTAGGTCGGCTTCCAATAGTTGAAGTCGCCAGTCGGGCGCATCTGTTAAGTCGGGAGCCGACCGAACCTGGTAAAGGTTCGGTAGTCGGACTTCCGTAGATGCGTTTAGTCGAACATCGTCCGCGCAGTGTCGGGGGAGCGATAGTAAGTCGGATCCCCAAGCTCTTGCATCGGGTTCTGTGTCGTCCGACATACGGTAGCAAGCCGAATGTCGTTCAGCCGACCGTGAATCGGTCGGCAAGCCGTGGATGCGACTAAGGTCGCGTCGTGTAATAAACGGTGGTAAGCCGAATATACCTCGACCGGCCGTAGCCTGGTCGAAAGTCGCGACAACAATCGCGTGGGCTTTAAGCCTTTCTTTGGCCGGGGCCCGATCGGTCTGTCGGCCGATGGATCTGCCCGAAAGTTCGGCCGTAGACGGGCTGACGACCCCCGTAGGTGCGTCGGTCCTGGCAAGGGGCCGATGGATCGTTGAACGTCGAAGGAGTACCGACTCCCGTAGGTGCATCGGTCCTGGCAAGGGGCCGATGGATCGTTGAACGTCGAAGGAGTACCGACTCCCGTAGGTGCATCGGTCCTGGCAAGGGGCCGATGGATCATTGAACGTCGAAGGAGTACCGACTCCCGTAAGTGCATCGGTCCTGGCAAGGGGCCGATGGATCGTTGAACGTCGAAGGGTCAGGGCTCCGAAATTTAAAACTGAACTTGTATTCCGACTTTTGAATTACAAAATTCACTGGTAATACAGCTTCAAGTTGTCGGCATTCCAAGTCCGAGGAATGGGCTTCCCCTCGAGGGTCTCCAGCCGATAGGCCCTCGGCCCGAAAGTGTCTGCGACCTTGTAGGGTCCTTCCCAATTCGGAGCCAGCTTCCCCTGTTCCAAGGGTTTCGAGACTTCCGCCTTTCTCAAGACCAGGTCACCGGGCCTGAAAAGCTTTGGTTTGACCTTGGCGTTGTAGTACCGGGCGACCCTTTGTCGGTATGAAGCCATTCGAATTTGAGCCTCGTCCCGTAGTTCGGGGAGGAGGTCTAGGTCGGCCCTCCGACTCTCGGAGTTGTCCGGCTCTTGATACTGCTCGACTCTTGAAGATGGCAGTCCGATCTCGAGTGGGATCATCGCCTCCGTCCCATAGGCCAGGCTGAACGGCGACTCCCCGGTCGGGACGCGGGGGGTCGTTCGGTAGGCCCATAGAACGGAGCCCAGTTCGTCGACCCAGAGACCTTTGGCTTCATTTAGTCGGGTCTTGAGTCCATGGAGCAAGGTTCGGTTGGTTACCTCAACCTCACCGTTGGACTGCGGGTGCCCGACTGAAGTTAGTCGATGCCGGATGTGGAATCTGGCGCAGAAGTCCTCGAAGTCTTTGTTGTCGAATTGCCGACCATTGTCGGTAACGATGGTGTGCGGCAACCCGAACCTGAAGATGATGGATTTCTGGATGAAGTCCTCCATCTTCCGCTCGATAATCTGTGCCAAAGGCTCGGCCTCGACCCACTTCGTGAAGTAGTCGATGGCGACGACGATGAACTTTCTTTGGCCCGACGCTGGTGGGAATGGGCCGAGTATATCGACTCCCCACTGGGCGAAGGGCCACGGAGCGACGATGGGAGCGATTTGGCTGGCCGATTGGTGCTGGATATTGGCATACTTTTGGCACGGCTCGCATCTCCGGACCAACTCCGCCGCATCCTTCTTCATGGTCGGTCAGTAGTAGCCTTGTCGTAGAACCTTGAAGGCCAGGGACTTGCCCCCCAAGTGGTTCCCGCAAATTCCCTCGTGGACCTCTCGGAGAGCATAGTCGGCGTCGGTCGGCCCCAAGCACCTGAGCAAAGGGAGGGAAAACGACCTTTTGTAGAGTCGACCGTCCACGATCACATACTGGGAGGCCGTCCATCGGAGCCGTTTGGCCTCCGCGGGATCTTCGGGGCTGATCCCGTCGGTCAGGTACCGGACGATCGGATCCATCCAACTTGGTTCGGACGTTAGCTGCTGCACTCCTTCGACCCGATCGATGCTCGGCTGCTGGAGATTTTCGACGAACGTCCGACCCAAAGAGTCGTAGGCCGACGTTGCCAATCTGGAGAGAGCGTCGGCACGAGCATTCTCCGACCTGGGGATGTGGGAGATTTCGAAATACCCGAGGCGTGCCACGAGGTCCTTCACTTTCTGAAGGTACTTGATCATGGTCGGATCTCGCGCCTCGAATTCTCCCTTGACCTGCCCCACGATCAGCTGAGAGTCGGAGAAAGCACGGAGACTGTCGATGCCCAGCTCCTTCGCCATCCTCAAGCCAGCGAGAAGTGCCTCGTATTCGGCTTGATTGTTGGAGGCCTTGAAGTCGAACCGGAGGGCGTATTCGGTGACCACCCCCTCCGAATTCGTGAGCAGGAGCCCGGCCCCGCTTCCTTGTGCGTTCGAGGCTCCGTCGATGTGGAGTACCCAGGTGGAGGTCGGGTCTGGCTCAGAGACCGTTTCTCATCCTGGGTCTTCAGTTACCGACCCTGGGTCGGTAGTCGGGCATTCGGCGACGAAGTCGGCCAAGACCTGAGCTTTCAGGGCAGGCCTTGGTCGGTATTGGATGTCGAACTCGCTAAGCTTCATCGTCCACTTCGCGAGTCGTCCGGATGTGTCGGGTCGGCGCAGTATCGCCCTCAGGGGCTGGTTGGTGAGCACCACTATGGCGTGGGCCTGGAAGTAGGGTCGAAGTCGTTGCGCGGAGACGGTCAAGGCGAAGATCATCTTTTCCATCTCCGAGTATCTGGCTTCGGCGTCATGGAGCACTTTGCTGGTGTAGTAGATGGGCTGATGGGTTCGGCACTCGTTTTTCCGAACGAGCACCGAACTAATCGCCTCGAGAGACGTGGCCAAATAGAGGTACAAGGTCTCCCCGACCTGCGGCTTTACGAGCAGCGGCGGGGAAGCCAAGTACCTTTTCAGGTCTTCGAAGGCCTGTTCGCACTCATCCGACCAAGAGAAGCCGTTCGCCTGTCGCAGGGTCTTGAAGAACGGGAGGCACCTTTCAGCCGACCGGGAGATGAATCGGCTAAGAGCGACGATTCTTCCGTTCAGCTGTTGGACCTCCTTCTTGGTGTTCGGATGACGCATGTCGAGGATTGCCTTTATTTTCTCAGGGTTAGCCTCGATCCCTCTCTTAGAAACGAGGAACCCGAGGAACTTCCCCGAGGTCACCCCGAAGGCACATTTAGTCGGGTTGAGCTTCATTCGATGCCGTCGAAGGGTGCGGAAGGTCTCCTCGAGATCCCGAACATGGTCCGGGATCTGCGTGCTCTTCACCAGCATGTCGTCCACGTACACTTCCATGTTGCGGCCAATTTGGTCTTTGAAGACCTTATTGACGAGTCGCTGGTAGGTGGCGCCGGCGTTCTTCAGTCCGAAGGGCATCATTCTGTAACAGTAGAGGCCCTTGGGAGTCACGAACGCGGTGTGCTCCTCGTCTTCAGGCGCCATCCGGATCTGGTTGTATCCGGCAAAAGCGTCCATGAAGCTGAGCAGTCGGAACCCGGACGTCGCATCCACCAGCTGATCGATCTTCGAAAGTGGGAAGCTGTCCTTCGGGCAGGCTCGGTTGAGGTCGGTGTAGTCGATGCAGATCCTCCACTTTCCGTTGGTTTTTTTGACCATGACAACATTGGCGAGCCAATCGGGATACGTGGTCTCTCGGATGAAGCCTGCTTCGAGCAGCTTATCCACTTCTTCGTCGATGGCCTTCTGCCTTTCTGGGGCGAAGGACCTTTTCTTCTGTCTCACCGGCTTTACCGTCGGGTCAATGTTGAGTCGGTGAGTTATTGTTTCCGGAGGAATGCCCGACATATCTGCTGCCGACCAAGCAAATACGTCGGCATTGGCCGTCAGAAGCTCCGCTAGTCGTCGTCGTTCGGGGTCGGGCAATTGGGACCCGACCCAAACTCTCCGATCAGGATCTTCTGCAATCGGGATTGCCACCAGCTGTTCGGCTGGCGAACCCCGTTCTTCCTCCTCCCGCTGGTCCATCCTGTCGATTGTCAAGGAGCCCTTCGTCTCGTCACTTTGAGCGGAGATCTGGAAGCACCGTCGGGCGAGCTGCTGATCCCCGCGCATCTCCCCGACCCCATTTTTAGTCGGGAACCGAACGAGGAGATGGTATGTCGAGACGATCGTCTTGAGGGCGTTCAGTCCGGGTCGTCCAAGTATGGCGTTGTAGGCCGAAGGAACTCGGACGACCGCGAAAGTGAGGGAGACCGTGCTTTGCCGTGGTTCGGTACCGACCGTCACGGGCAGAGTGATTTCTCCTTCTGTTGTGACGGTATCTCCGGCAAAGCCGGTCAGGGGCACAGGGACCCTCCTAAGCCGTTCAGTTGACAGTCGCATTCGGGAGAAGGTCGAGTAAAACAAAACATTCGTTGAACTTCCATTATCAACAAAAATTCGTTTTACATCATAGTTGGCTATTGTCGCCGACACAACAACAGCATCGTCGTGGGGAGTTTGAATGTCTCGGACGTCTCCCTCCGTGAAGGTGATTGTGTTGTCCGGGCGTGGTCTTTTCGTCGGCTCCCCTCCTGCGGACGTCCCCGGGCCTTGCCGCTTGGAGATCATGTTGATGACCCCCGCCGTCGGCTGGTTAGTCGGCGCCTCTTCAGTCGGTTGGGGGCGTCGATCGGCAGTCGGTTGGGTCGGCGGACCCTTCCGGAATTTGCCGAGGTAACCCCGGCGGATGAGATTTTCGATCTCATCCTTCAACTGGATGCACCGCTCGGTGTCGTGGCCGTGGCTCCGATGGAACCGACAGTACTTCCGACGGTCGAGGCCCTTTGCCTTCAGAGGCGGAGGCCGTCGCAGGTATTCCTCTCCCTCGATCTCCATCAAAATCTGCGCACGGGGAGCAGAGAGAGGAGTATAAGAATCGTACCTGGAGCGCGCCGGCCTCGGAGTCCGTAGCCGGGGCGACCTTTGGATCCGTCGGGGTGGAGAAAGCCGACCATCGGTCGGGGGCCTGCCTGGTTCGGCGGGCTCCCGACCTTTTCTCCGCTTCTCCTTCGGGCCTCTAGGCTCGGCCAAGCGTCGGTCGGACGCTCCTTCGTCCGCGCGCATATACTTGTATGCGCGCTCCAGTAGTTCGGCGTAAGTCCGGGGGAGGGTCTTGTCGAGGGAATAGGTGAATCTGGACGCCCTTAGCCCCCGCTTCATGGCTGAGACAGCCATGTCTTCGTTGAGGTTCCGGACCTCGAGCGTGGCCGCGTTGAATCGCGCCACGAAGTGTCGGAGCGTTTCGTCCTCCCCCTGTTTGAGGGAGAACAGACTGTCCGACGTCCGCGGCGGCTTCCTACTGGTGCTGAAGTGGGCCACGAAGGAGTGAATGCTACCCGATCGGTGACCGGAGTACCAAGCCCTGGCAACTTTGCGGAGTGTGGCGGGGAAGCCGATGCAGAGAAGAGCGTCGGTTGCCCCTTGGATTGTCATGAGAGCTTTGTAGCTCTCGAAGTGGTCGACTGGGTCGGTGGAGCCGTCGTATGGCTCCACATGCGGCATCTTGAACCGACTGGGAATCGGCTCGTCGAGGACCAGTCGGGAGAGAGGTTGGGCGGTCTGGAAGTCGACGTCATTCGAAGACTTCTGGCCGTCCATCTGCATTTGGGCGAGTCGGCGGTCGATTTCCTCGAACCGCCGCTCGTAGTCGTCCGCTCGTCGATGCTGGGAGACCCCAGGAGTGGAGTCTCCAGAGGATTCTGAGAGGGAGGCCGACGGTGTGCGCGGCCGCTTCTCTTTCCTCGCACGTTCCAGCAAGGAAGGAGAGGGCTGCCGGGACCGTCGGTCGTCGCGCCGGGGTCGTTCCCCCTCTTCCCCGTGCGAGCGCTGTAGAGGGCGCTCGATCGGGGGTGACGGGGATCGGCGCATTCGTCGGTGGCTGCTCTTGGAGGGCATAGGTCGGGCCGCCGGTTGCTGCTGGAGGCTTCTGACCGCGTCAGTCAGTACGGTCATCTGCTGTACGATGGCCGCGATCTGGGCCTCCGTGGTCACCGCCGGACGTGGAGCGCTGGGGTCCGCCGGTGACGGTGGCGGGGAGGCTTCTTCCCGCCGGAAAGAGCGCCTCGCCGACCCTGTCACCCTCGATCGTTGAGCTCTTGTCTTTGTCATGCTGTACCCCTTCCTGGCGCGCCAATCTGTTGCGGCCAATCGCCTCGTCGTCGGACCGCCGGGAAGCGTGCTCGCGCACCTGCAAAAACGAGAAGTCCACTGATCGGAGGCGGCTCCGGCGGGGACCCTCCGACGGTCAAGTCAGAGAGGTGACTGGGCAACAGTGAAATGCAGACAGAAAGCTCTTAGAGAGAGAGAGAGGGAGAGTGGAGCAAGCCTGAGTTTTTGGGAGAGACGGAGCGGATCCGATCCCTTGCACTGTTGCCTTCCCCGATATATATAGTGGAGCACGGTATGGCGCCGTCATCAATGGCGCAGACAAGTGAGGAACTGTCAACTCACTGTAGACTGTCAGAGTCGCCATGAATATGTCACATCGCCATGCGGCTGTCCAATCACCAGGGTTGACTATGCCCTGTGCGGGACAATGCCTCCAGGCAGCCGTGCCGCATGTCCGTGTCAGAGCTGACAACGTCTGGCGACCGTACGGTGGTTGGTGGAGTCGGTGGCCAGCAGAGTGGCGTCGGACTCCTCCGTCGGTCGGCGAGCTTCATGTGGGTCGGCTACCAGACCTCTGGGTTTAGTCGGTCGGGATTGATACGCCCGACATACCCCCGGTCGGGAATGGACCGTTGAATGGCCGTAGTTAGCCGCTGATGGCGTCCGTCGGCCAGTCGCCCGACCGACGATCGGCCAGTCGGAGTCGTCCGTTGGGCCGTTGGTTAGTCGGTCGGGCCGCCAGTCGGTCGGGCCCTCCGACAGTCGGTCGGTGGTGGGTGGGTATCCCCCAACAGTATATTTTGTTTATTTACTTGTTAAAAGTACTTTGTTAACTTTGACTAGGAGTATACATATAGAGGCTATATAAAGGGTTGCTAGTGCCCAGTCCAGTAGTTCAACTAGGAAGTTGGTTTTCACTATTTGAATTAGTTTTTTTCCTTTTCTCTAGTTGTTTGAGTTCCTTCAACTTCGAACAGGAATAGGACTTCTTTAAATGGACGTACATTTTGTTTATTTACTTGTTAGAAGGTACTTTGTTTGCTTTGACTAGCGTATAAATATAGAGGCTATATAGAGGGCCGGCAGTGCCCAGTCAAGTAGTTCAACTAGGAAGTTGGATTTCACTATTTGAATTAGTTTTTTCCTTTTCTCTATTTATTTGAGTTCCTTCAACTTTGAATAGGAATAGGACTTCTTTAATTTGAGGCATATTTTGTTTATTTACTTGTTAAAAGGTACTTTGTTAACTTTGATTGGGAGTATTACTATAGAGCCTATATAAAGGGCTACTAGTGCAGTAAGAGGGGATTTCACTCATGAAAATATTGTTCTTAGTTCGGTCTCTTGTGAAACGAAGAGAAGACACGGTGATCTCCTCTTTACTTCTTCGAGCAGTCAGCAAACTCCTTGTTTTCTTTTCAATTCATGCTTACACTGAATCAAATCAACTCCAAATACATGTGAAAAGGTCTGTTAGTTATAAGTAAAAGGATCATACATCCAAGGTCGGAGCAAGAGAACAGCACCACCAGGAAAAGCAGCAGTAAGATGGTCAAGTGGCACTTGAACTCTAGCAAGGAAGAAGGAAATACTTGAGCAAGTTATATAAAGATGGCATAGGTATACTTAAATTCTAGGCTTCCATCCTCTAGGTAGAATATGCACTTGTCTGTATAAGGAATCTTCAGTTTATGTTTGTAATGGAAAATTTGCAACTCAATATGGTTTTATTTCTTGTTACGGTTCCAGAAAATATACACTTAACAATCCACTAAGTCTAATTTGCCGATCAGAAAGAAAGAATGGACAAGGATGAGACACTGTTATTAACATACTTCTTTTATATGCGTATCATTTAGCTAGTTTAGAAGTTACCATCCCTTTGTATATTTTTGAGAATCTTCATATTCCTTTGGGTTTTTTCTCAAACCTTTTTCTTGAAAAATTGTCAGCCAGTATTTGCTTTATCGTGTGTTTTTTTTTTTAGCATAAATCTAACTCAAAATAAGCATCCATTATTATTATGAGCATCTAACAAGGGCTATAGACCACGTACAAGAGTAAATGAACACTAGTGTACATTCGAAGCATACATTCGTATACAATGAACTCTCTAAAAAAAAAATGTTTCATAAAATGCTCTGCTCTATTTCTTGCTAATTTTATTAATATCTATAATTTGACAAATGAACACTAGTGTATATCCAAAACATACATGCACGTGTGATGAACCCTCTACTAACAAATACTTCGTGAAGTGCTATTGATATGAAGTTCTTGCTAATTTTGTTAACATCTATAATTCAATAAATTCTTGAGGAAATTGAGGGTTCCATGGTTTTTTTGTTGGGTATGCAAGTAGGGAATTCTAGATGTTACCATTTCCTGTCAGAACCTTGCCGGTGAATCAAAGAGAGGTTTTAGTTTGATCCGCACACCCATTATGCTCTTCCAGCTGGCAACACCTGCAGCAGAGAATATTTTCTTTATCTTTGGCATTCCAGAATTCAGTTAGGGAACTAGAGATATTCCCTACAAAAGATGCTGTTTAAATCTCTGGATTGCTCAAGAGAAGAAAAAAGGGCAGAGAGATCACTGAAACAGAATGATGAAAATGTGAAGCAAAAATAGAAATACATACAGGAAAATGACATAATGTTATAGTTTTAATTGTTATTTCAATTTGTTCAAAAATACACTCTTTTTCTTTCTTTTTAATTTTATCAGTCATCAAAAAGGGATCTCCTAGGTATTACGCAGAACAACCAATAGGTGGCAGCAAAAACAAGCAGATATGCCGAAAGTAACATAACATCCAAGAAAACATTACCAGCTGGACTGGAAAAATAATAAAAGCAGCACCAAACACCCATGATAGCAGCAAGCTTCAAAACCAATTAAAAAAACCCTAAAGCCAAGCTGAATTGAAAAATTGAATCCCAAGCACACTCCAACAAGGAACTTAGTGTCACATGCATCAACAGCAAGGCATCTCCCTGCAAACTATAAACTAGCAGCATAGCATGTGTGAAAATTTCTAGAAAGCACCCAGAAGGCATAACTTATACACCTCGTACCTGCAGTTTGATTTATTTCGACCATGCCTTTCAGTAAAATTTATAGTGCAATAACAGTTGCTATTCTTATTAAAAAAATAGTTAAAAAGGAAAAACGAAAAAAGAGAGGAAGGGATAGAGAAGTTTTAATTTAAGTTTTTTTTACTTAACTGTGCAGAAAGCTTGATACATCACCAGAATACCCTGCATGTCATTGTTGTAACCTCACAGAGTCAATTATATGATCCAAAAGATAAAGATTAATCAGTAATCAACAGCAACTCAAAGTTGCAAATTTATGACTTGTGAAGAAAGTACCAAATTTTAGCAAATCATCTTGACAAATAAATAAATTCTATGGACAGTTATGCAACAAAGGATCTTTTGTCACACAACCTGAATACGGCAAGCACAACAATGGGCGGACAAGTCCCCTTCATACGTTTAGAAAGATTAAGTAATAACAGACATCATAGTTTAGCAAGTCTGCATGCACATGGCCAACTACCAATTGAAATGAGCAAAACTGAAAGACCTTGACATCTTTACAACATTGTACAAATGTGAATGAACAACAAAGAATATTTCGAATAAATTAAAACAAAAGAAAAGGGCTTTCAGTTCCTTGTGATAGAAGATCTACCATCTGAAAAGTAGTACATCTTACAACCGTGCACGGCTTGAACTTTAGCGACAAAACTGGCATAACAAGCACTGACCCGAAATGGTTGATAGGTTCAAACCGTCAAACTGCATTTCTACAGGAGCATGAGCTGCATGGCAGACACAGAACTAGTACCACCCCTACTTGTTGAAAGCATATAAAGAGCTATTTCAGAACTACTGTCAATACTTCCAAGGAACATAACTGAAACGAATTTTTTAGCATTATTCCACTGTATATATTTCCAAGGAACATAAATATAACAGGCCATCTTTTCTAATTTCTTTACAATCACTGTGAATTGATTAAAAAATGATCACAGATACATGAAAATACAAATAACGTCACAGACCCACCAACCCCAGAAATTTGCCAAAAAATTGCAAATATTGGGAGGACCTAATAAGTGAGGAATATTTATACAAAGTCCTCGCAAAACGAGAAAAACAGAGAACAGGCAAGAAAAAACTTAATATTGGTTTAACATTAAGCAGATTTCAGGAAACTGTAATCTCCAACTTCAGAGAAATGGAGCTCATGCACAAGCCTCAATTGGCTGTTCTGGCAGCTTTTTGCTGTGTACGTTAAATGAATTGCTACTGTCAGCAATACAAAATTTGCAGGGATCTGAACATCGTTCGGAACTCCAAGTATCCGGGACCGCCATGAAGTATTTGGTCATAAACTTCCTAAACCTTTTCTTGTACTCCTTTGGGGAAATCACAGTTGGCAATGAATTTTTAGGAACAACCAAAGAAGACTTCACCCATGTCTCAAGTTGTTTGTCCCATGTGTACTGCCTCAAGTAATCTATAATGCCAAATACAAGCTCATGCCGCTGTTTGTCCACTCCAACAAGTAAGGAGTAATCCATTACATTGATCGACTGCAAAAAATATAACAATATAGGTTAAAACTCAAATTGCTAAAATCCTATTGCAATGGTGTTGAAGGGAAAAGGGGAGACACCAAACACTTACAGTAAGAAAAGCTGTATCATTCCAAATGGCCCGTTGGAGAAGATGTTTGGTTCTCCCACCAATATAAATAGGTGAAACACGCATATCTTCAATGAAGTTTTGATCCAAAAGAACCTTTCCATGGTCATTTGTATCTGGAACATATCGGGAAAAGACAGCTCCTTTGAGATCATATATGCGTGAAAAACTATGTCCAAACAGAAGATTTTCCATCACCATTAAATCATCTTAACCTCTTACCACTTTTGTATTGTCTAACCTGCAGTTTAAAAAACTCAATAAGAGATGGTGAACACATAAAAATGTGCAGTTAAAAAGACACCAAGAACATAGTTATCTAACAGCAGACCTGGTATATTCCAACAATTTTAGCAAGACATGTTTGGCTTCCCGATTCTATAGAATGAGAAATGTGCTTAAAGTAATCAGGGCCAAACTTCAAGAAGGAATCAAGCTCTGTCTTCTTAATTTGTTTTATGATGAACCTGTCATCCATTGACTTTGCAAAAAAGGCTTTACTCTTCCCTCCTTGAGCATCCCACTTCTTACAACGACTTATGGAAGATATGTAGGCAAGTTCTGATGGGCACCATTTCTTCCTGAGAGCATAGAATTGTTTTGCATATATGCACACTACCGAGTATTTAGTCTTTCCAGCAACTTTTCCATATCCGACAGGAATTTCGGGATGCAGATCATCTGAAGCTAGCAGGCGATCCACAGAAGATGAACCATCAGAATAAGGGGTGGACGGCTCCTCTGATGAAATTGACGAACCACTCTGCGATGATTGGATTCCTTCATAGTCTGCACATCCAGTAGATGACCAAACAGAAGAAGCTATAGAACCATTAGATAGCAGGCTGTTAGACTTTACTATTGTTTTATCAGTCTCTCCTTTGCTCTCCCCTGCTTCTTTTTCAGCCATGCTATCCAACAACCCATGTCGATCCTGAGATATGGCTAGCGCACAAGCTATTATGCTTGATATCTCATCTTCTGAGACCGACAAAACATTGCCACCTGGACCAACCATGAAGTGCAACAAGCCCATTTCTGAGGCAGATGGCTGACGCATTGGAGACAGGTGGACAGGAGTGTAAGTATTGACAAATTCAAACTTTTGCAATGAACCACCATGAAGATCCCTTTTGTATGCCCTTCGCAATTCAGAAAAAGGAGCCCATATCCAGTTGTTTGGGTCTTCTAATTTGGAATTGGAGAACTCCGAGACATTCTTGGATGGTCCTTGACATGGACATCGTAGACATTTCACGGTTATTAGTTGTCTCATCAATTTTTAGCTCCAGGTCAGGAACCCTTTCAAGGTTTCGTTCTCTTGCAACCTGGATAGAGTGGTCTACCAGCATGTCATCAGAAATAGGAATTTGTGCTTCTTGGCCATTCTCACCACGTCCAGTAGGAGTAGATACATCACCTGGTTTGCTACCATAATCTTGGTCAAGAAAATATGCTGAATGCTCCTCAACTGTTGATCTATCTGAAATCTGCTCAGCTGAACTTCCAATTTCAGAAAACCCTGCATCAAGAAAATTTTGGGCTCTGCTGCTTGTGTCGCCAGAGTCATCAACTGACTCAATTTGCAGCTCAGTTGTATATCTTGAGCATGACAGTTACCACTAGAAGAAGAGGATTCATTAACATCCATAAGAATCTGACTTGGAGCTCCCAAAATCTTTTCACCATCTTCTAGCATATTTCTTTCGACAAATACATTGCATGTACTGCCATCCTTCTTTTGTTGTACTTGTTTATGCTGTAGAAGGTGATGCAAACGATGGTCCCAAACATACAGCAGAAGGAGAAGCTCCTGGTTTAGCCAATTTAAACCAAAAACCTCATGCACAGTCATTCCCAGCTGCTCGCTATGATTAATAGCTTTTAGCAAAGAAGCCTGCATGATTGATAGCCAAAAAGAACAATCAAAAGAAAGGATTACGATGTTAATATAATTGGTGAGAATTTTTGAACAATTTCAGAAAATAATATAATGATATGGAATAAATAAGATCAATAAGGTTTTCTGAAAAAATAGGAAAACAAAATCATGTTTGAAAACCAAAAACTGTCTAAAAAGTAGTAAAAATGACCTCAAACTCAGTTTTTTCTTGAATCAGCATCTCTTCCACTTCAGAAAATTCTTCGACTGACCCTGATATATCCATATACTGTTTCGAGATTGGAATAAGATGTTTAAGCTTCAATGTTTGCAGCATCTTTGCAACCTCGGAGAAAAACAGATGTGCTCTAGCAAGAACCTTAAAAAGACAAATTAAAAGATCACTTGCAAAAATAAATAAAAAAAATATAAATGTATATCATAAAAGCAGCAATGCTGGATAGAAAACAGAAATAATGATTGCCGTATGATAATAACATACATTTTGCATTTCTCTCTTAAACCACTCTTGTCCGTGGGGATTATGGAACTCTATGACTGGTGGTGGCTTACATGCAGTATAGATTTCGACTGATGAATATCTGAACATGGCAACTTTGGAGCCTAATCTGTGTGTTAATCAGCATGAGTCAACAAGTTTGATAATCAAAAACATGGAAACAATAAACAATTTTGCAAAATGAAAGTTCCAATGCTATGCGCATACCCAAAAAATCGAAGGCAGTCCCTATGCAATGAATGTCCACACTTTGATAACCTACTGGCTGAGGAGTGGCTTGAAAAGCTGAGCTCTAAGAACTTCCCAAATGAGAGACCACGCGCTGCAGTCGACATTACAACCCTTCGTGTCGATTTTGGAATCCCACCTTGACGCGCACATCTTAAACATCTAGTCCACATCCAAATCTTTCCTTCACCTTCACCAGACAGACGTGACTCTGGACGAAGTTGCCTGACAAGAACAGTAAGAGTTCCATTCTGGTGGGTGTAACGGTATACGTGCGACTCTGGTGGTTCACCACATGAAGAGCAACAATGTTTCTGCCACAATTGCAAAGATCTCGTCAGTGCCAACTATGACTAAATTGAATAATTTCCCAAAGATTTTTAACAAGTACTGACATAAAATAAATAACCTTGTTGAGTAAAACATCTTGCAGAAATCGTCCAAGTGATACGTCAAAATTTCCATAATAGTTTATACGAGAAAGATGGTTCTCCTCACAAACAGCTTGTTTTGTGATACACTGGGTGGACAGCAAAACCAATATACTTTGAGGATCTAATACGCTCTGAATATCATCCTTGTTTTGCATTTCAACTTGGTCACTGACATCACAAGTGCAACGCTCAATAGGCTCAGAGATATCTGAGACTAGCCCAGGCTTTGCATTATTGATGTTTCTATCATCAGGCTTTTCCTGATGAATAGTAGCAGTTGCTTCTTTATCACGATCAAGCATCTCCAAAGATGAAAAGATAGGGAGATCAAGCATCTTCTCATTGAAGCCAGAGAACGATGAATCAGACTCAGAAGTGTGAGATTGGAAGCTTTTGCCTAAATATTTCTTAGAAGAAACCGAGAAAGATGATAGAACCTGCCCACGTTTAAGCAATGCTGATGAATCATATCGGAGGAATCTGCTACCGTGTAGTTTATCACAAAACAAATCTCTGTGATCAACACTATCACCAAGCGAACTAACAGCAGGATTTAATTGAGGTGACAAAGAAGACCTTTCAGCACCCAGATCAGATATCGATGCCATTTGCTCATGAGCATATTTTTGTAATCGTCCATCAGAAATTGGAATATCTAGTGCATGCACTGGAGTGATGCTAGAAGTGGAACATTCAATACTAGAAATATCTGAATAAGGTGAAGCATCACAACTAGCTAAGAGCACTGCTTTATCTTTAAAAGAACCAGAACCTTCCCTTACAAAATTTTTGCCGGAGAAAAATAACCTTTGATCTGCAAAGAATGAAGTTTCAAGAATCAAGTGGTATGCTGCAAAGACTGTGTAATACACCACACGCTTAACCTTCTTCAGTTCATCACTATGTGCTCCTTTCAGCAATATCTGAAAAAAGAAACAATTGATCATGTCTTTGTTACCTGGAGAGAGAAGGAAAAAGAAACAAAGAGGGTGTTCCTCTGGTTTTGAGATGAAATCTTCACTAAGAGGAGCAGAAATTCTATGTTTCTATGTAATACATCCTTGAAAGTATTTCTCTAAGTCAGCAATAGATAAAAGGGTTGGTGATGAAATGAAAAACATATATAAATCAAAAGCACCAAGCAGAAATAGGATACAAATCAAAAGCATAAGCACATAGGCATGCTTAGAAAACTTCAGATGCAAGAATTAGAGTATCCTAATAAAGCTAATACCAACTAGTTGGCTTCTCTTCGGTTTCACCATGGCCTCCAATAGCGGAAAACTCAAAGAAATGGTTCCATATGCAACTATACTCACTCAGATTCCTGTAGGGTGGTTCAAATACTATGGAGAAAGAAGAAAAGACTTGTGATATCTGAAATTCTAAAATCCTACTGCTGAGGTTTCTGCAAGTAACAACATTGCGTACTAGTTTATGTCTGCCAGAGCTAAGAGGAATGGTGCTGGTAAACAAAGAGCAATGAATAAGACAAGTTTTGAGATTGCATTGTGATAATGAATGCCAACATAACGGACACTAGGGAGTCATTAAACATTATTCCAATAGTGAAAATAGCAGTCTCTTTCCAATTGATTTTGATGGTTGTTATTTGTTATCAAACAAAATCATGCTTTATACATGAAGGGAAAAAAAATCAGGCTTTAAGGCATAAATCAGATCTGCCCACCTCTCTCAGGGTGGATCCAACTCAAGTGGATTTCAAATTGGCATATTATGAAGGAACAAAGGAAAGTAAACCCTTTTTTCAACAACTTTCAATATGCCATCAGCTAAATAGCACCTCTTTACTTAGTCGTGTTATATCATTTACACAAAGTGATAAACAGCATTACAGCATGAGGATTTTCACTGGACCCTGGTTAAGGCCAAAGATCCAATCATCTTCATTCATTGTCCAGGCACAAGATATTCAGCCAACAAATATGACTAGTGAAGAAAGACTGGTGTCATGTTTCCTAATATGGGACACAAAATGGAATAACTAAACTCACCGTACAACCCAAAGGTTTTGGAAAACCCTCAAAAAACATTAAAGTTTTGGACGGCCTCTTTCCACCTTCACCACAGATGTTATGCTCCTCCACAAATCTTTCAATATGGAAAGACTCACATTGCTTCAGCTTCAGTTTCATCAGAATGTCAGCAGAACAAATGATGGGAGAAGCAGTACATCGTGCAATTCTTATCAAGCGCGGAAGCTTCATATCAAACACCAGTGTGATTCCTTTTGCAAGAAGGGATTCTTGTATGTCACGTGAAACAGTTTTCTCGACCAGCACTACATTTGGCTGACATGTTTCTATCATCTCAATTATAGACTTTAAATGATTCTTTTCCTGATACCAAAAGAAAAAAAAGGAAGAAAAGAGCTCAGAATCTCTAAGCACCATCATCAAGACATTCACCAAAGAACTTTCTTAGGCCTACCTTTTCCATTGAATCAAATGATGACAAACCAACCGCTGAATGACCTAGGGCTCCCTGAAGGAGAAGAAGTCTAGGATTTCTGAACTTGGTTGGCATGCGTTTATGTGCCGCATTCTTCTTGAAAACTAAGCCTTTGATCACTTGACTGCAAAGAAAATTTCCACGGTTGAGAGAAAAGCTTTTTAGCCTTAATCTAAAACAGATATGAGAAAAATAACATAACCTATGAACTACTACAGCCTGTACCTTTGATTGCGAGTACCAGATGCGATACATTTCACCTTCACATATGACCCAGGATCCATTGCCCTTCCCTCGCTAGCATCAGGCTTGATAAGAAGCGCGGCTTCCCATGATAATGATGCCACAATGTCGAGCCAACTCTCACCACCCTCTCTTCCAGAAAAGTTGAGGCCCTCAGAGGCCAAAAGCCGACTTGCAAGAATTTTAAATTGTCCATTCATTGCTTCCAACATTGCCTTTTGCCGCTCTTCTTTAAAACTGTAAGCACTCCCATTTTCTTCATCAAGACTGCTTAACGAACTTGGTTGACCCCATTTTGTACCATCACCATAGTCATCATCGTCATCAAAATTAGCGACACTATCAATGTCATCTTCCATGTCTTCCGGTTCAGGTGGTGTCCAGATGAGAGGATCTTTTTCGAAATTGGATAAGAATGCTGGACTACTGCTGTCAAAGGCATTCTCTGTCCCATCTGAATCATCGCCAACTCTCGTGGATTGAACATCACCTGACATGCCATTATAAAGTCCATATTTCTCGCCACTGCCATCTACATGGCCCACTGATGCTAACATAAGGGATGAAATTTTTCCTTCTGTTGAAATGGAAACTTCCAGTCCATCTGCATTGACCTTAGCAGGAGAAGACTGAATATCTATATCTTTGAATGAATTTCTGTTTCTATGATTTTCTAAGTGTTCAGTAAATCGTAGGTCTGGATGCTTTTGACCAGTATCCAGAGACTCAACTCCATTCTCCCTGCCAAATGATAACTCAAAAAATGGCCACATGTCAACCATCAATACATGTTCCAACAAATAAAACAATAAAAGTACAATTATTGGATCCACAATAGTTGATCTTGTCATCGTTAGTAGCTTTCATTATAAAAGCAACAGAAAGTCAAGTATATAAGAATTACTAGGCCAAAGAATGTAAGTAGATGAATTTACAAAGGAAAGAAATTGCTGTTGGATGCTTTGCCACACATTCTAAGAAACGAATGGGATCTTCAAAGAATTTCTCAGGTACCAAAAGGGCTGCTGATGGTTAGTTAATCTCAAATTAAGTGCCTAAAATTAACCTTAGATCCATGTCATACTTGCACAATGTAGTGTGACAAGAAATAAGACTACATAGTTTTCACCGAACAAAATGCAGATTGAACTATTGTACATACCTCTTTTGTGAACTCAAATCAGCAGGGAAATCACCTGAGAATAGAAAAAATTAACACCATATGCCTTACAAGAGGCTAAATCAAACAACATCTAAAAGGTAAAAATAGATTAAAAAAGTCACTTACCAAGGCTTGAAACACAACTCCCATAGCTTGACAGAGAGGGTGCGGGACTAATCAGAGGAGTGAAGTAAGGACTCAAACCATCCATTCTTAAAGACTCTTTCCCATACTTCTCCAGACAGGATTTACAGTGCCCCACTGGGTATTCATCATCCAGGGCTGAAGAACTATCCCTTTTCTCACACTCCTGACAGATGGGATGATGGCAAATTTTACAGTAATATCCACTATCCAGAGGTGTCTTTTCTGAGCCACATGCATGACACATTGTATTCATAAGTTCCCAATGGAACTTGATAAAAACATCACGTTCCAGTTTCTCCCACTACATCCAATATCCTGAAAATAAGAGAATCGATTACCATCCACCGAATGCCACACTTCAGTGCAGTAAAGCAATTGCAACCTTAACAATAAACCATTAGAAAAAAAAAAATCTTGACAAGATCCAAAGGAACTACAAAGACCACATTAGCCTTCAAGGTACATGAAAAGCTGCAAAAAACATAATTAGAATGAGGGAAACGTGAAACTTCCAGGGAAGAATTGGAAGGTGGAAAACAGGGGACGCCAATGTCAAAAAAATCCATACCGCACCAGTGGTAATGTGAGACTGAAAATAATAAGCTACAACAAAAGTGGCTATGAACGCAATCAAAAATTATTAAATTATTCTAATAATAGTGAAAACCAATTTAAAAAGCACCCACGTGTAAAAAAATTCAAACTAGAACTAAAGAATGGTGAACGCCAAAATGCAACCTCAGAGAATCTGGAACCATAGCTAATGCAAGAAACTGACAATGATAACTAACAACAACGAGAACTCACAAAATCAGCAGTAAAAGATATAAATTATGTAATTATAAATGCCATGCAATGAAGCACAATTAGGGCTTAGAAATCAAATCGAAAATCCAGAATTACCACAAATCGTGAATGGAATCTTTAAGACTCAAAAACGTTATGCAAAACTACAACATCAATAAATAACTATACAAAAATAACAGCCTCGACGACCAACCCATGTCCGGAAGAGAAATCTCAATTTAACCAAACTCAGGACTTCCTAAAGGATAGGAAGCCAATTCTTAACATTTCAAATATTCATCACCCAAATCAAATTTTTAAAATAAATAAAAAAATACAACATAATAAATCAGAGCAAATTAAGTGTAATTAAATAGCATTATAGGAAAATAGACGAACTTCACGCATCCATACAACTCGAGAAACCGAAAACCAAACTATCCACCTCATCCAGAATCAAAACCATGATGCAAAAATTTAAGAATAATCCAACAATGAAGGAAAGACAAAGAAGAGACCTGCTAAAACTAAAACAGATAACTAGAACATTTATGTATTAAGAAAAAAAATATCTAAGCACCAGTACAACAGATCCTAAAACTAAGAAAACCAAGCAGAATTTTCAAACATTCTGGGAATTAAACACCCAAGACCCGCCCTTTGTTAAACCTCGATCCCGAAACTAATCAGAAACCAACAAATAATAAACTCCACCATTTTTTTTCCAAAAAAAAGAAACAAAAATCCCAGATTCGGGTACCAGCTCCCACCTCACCTCTCGATAGACCCTAAATCCCACAATCTGCCCAAAACCAACGAAAAACCAAATTAATCCAAAAAAAAACAATTCCACCTCCCTCAAACCCACAGATCGATCTCCCCGTTTCCCAAACCCTTCGAGGATTTATGCATAGAGAAAAAAAAAATCGAGAAAAATCGAATATAAGAGGAGCAATTAAGGAAAGAGAATCGCTTACCCGTTCGGAGAAATCGAGATAGAATATCTACCGACAACCGCAATTATAAACCCCTTCTTCCAATCTATCCTTGTCGATCCCTGAAATCTTCTCCCAAGGAAAGGAATATAGAAGAACCCCCGCGCTCGATCCCAAGCCCCGAATTCTTCTTCAAAGAAATAGAGAGACAATGGTAGACAAAGGAAGGGGGCAGAGGGTAGAAAGCTTCTCGCCGAGTGGAGCCCACCAGCAGTGACACGACTTTCCATTTTTTTCGTTTTCTTACGTAGTAGAATACTTTGGAAGCGGGGGAAGCAAGAATGGAAGTACTTTGACTGTAACAGACTACGCGTATTTTTGTACGAGAGGAGACCGGACGTATGGCTGTTTTTTGTTTTTTTTTTCTTTTCTTTTCTTTACTTTTTTTGGACTTTTTGAAGGTGAAAGCAAACGGCCGTTGCAACATGAAACAGGAACTTCTGTTTAGAGTAGGGTTGCTAAAAGTTGATGTGAGGATTTGGATCCTCTTTTTAGTCCGAAGGGCTAAATCAAAGATATCTGATATTTCAATCATGGCCATCCATATCATGCAATCGCAATATCTATGATTAAGTTGGGTTGATGCAATTAACAAAACAACTTATTATGCAATTTTATATGTGGCATTTGTTCACAACTATCTCGTAATCAAGTAGATTTCAGACAATACATAAAACAGTGTATCAAATGACATTATGAGGAGTTCATTCGATCACAATCATTGGATAGCGATCATATTGTATTTGAGTATAATCTATACAGCATAAATGATAGTTGCTATATAATATAAAAATAGTTGTAATTGAGAAATTGGATCTTCTTTGTACAACCTTAATTCTAAACCATAAAAGATCCTGACCTCAACTTAGACATCCAACCTAACTCTTGTTTTGTTCGGCTTTGACCTGTATTATGAACTTCGATCCCTTGGTTGGTATGATCATTTGCTGAACGTAGTTAAAATTTAGACTCGATTTAGATCATGAAGATAGATATATACATAGTTTGAATGAGGTGGCTTCGAAGTTTAAGGTATTTGGTATGTTTTTAATGACTTATTGAACATACTTAAAAATTAAGTGATCCATAACTATGTGGTTGGATCAATTAGAAATTTACTCATGCTATTAGAAAGTTAGACAAGTCAAGCAAGATCATAATATCCATATACGAAGAAGCATGGTTAGAAATTTCCAACCAAATTTTGGACAAAAGCATACGTGATAAGTTTGAATTTATTAGTTTCCTACCTAACCAAGCCTCGGAGGGGCTAATCTCCATATTTTTATCTTTATTCTCATCCAAATGACTTTAATAAAAATCAAAATCTAGATCTCTTACCTAAGTAGCAAAAGGTGATACATCGTTACTAAGTGTCATAGTATATCCAAATAAAGCGCATGATGGACTTACAATATTGATGAAAATGTTAAAAGTAATAAAAAAAAATGAATAGATAGAATCGTAGTGAAATGATTTTCATCATATATATTTATATATATATATAAAATAATATTCTATGAAAGAGTATTAGAATGTTGTCAATTCAGCTTTTCAAATAAATTTTGTTGTGCCATCTAAAAAAATATCTTTTCATATTAAATTATATTATTAATATATAATATTATTATATTTTTATAATTAAAATCTATTTATATAGATAGTTAAGAATATGAAGTGATTCTAAGAATTTGAATGAATATTATTTTATTATTTATATATAATTTTTTTAATCTTATCAAATCTAAAAAAATTATTTTCGTATATATAGTTTCATGCAACATATGAATCTTTGATTAATTATGAGTAAATAGATGATTCTTAAAACATCTGGAAGTTCCTCACATAAGAATTTCTTATTCATTTTTTTAGGCAGACCTTTTCATTCATTTTCACGTTGTAATAACCAGTAAAAAAAAGTAGGAAAAGAAAATAGTATCAGTCAGTTATACACGTACGTGCTTACATCACAGGTTATCCACGTGACTCCTCGTCAACGGTGAGTGATTTAGAAAAGAAGTAAGATGATTTCCCATCCATTCGATCGTTGACAACTGACCCCAGATCACCGAATGGATGACGTTTGGCTCGAGAGGAAATACCAGACGGAGACAAGACCACCAACGCAGCGGCCGTTATTCTTCACCTAATTTCCTTTCCTATTTTTTTTCAAAGAAAAAAAGCTATAGACGACCGGGTGCACGACTGGGTGCAATACAAATAGGCTCATTTAACTTTCAGCATCTAAACAAATCCCGAATCCACGGCTACGCGGAGGACAGGGGAAGATTTCTCGTTGTCGTGGATTCCCTTTTTCGCTCGATCTCGACCGTCAGATTCTTGACGTCCACGTTCCGGTTCTTTTTCGTGGCAAGGAGGGCGAGATCTTGACCAAAACATTTTTTCTGGGCCGTTGGATTGTAGGTGGACCCACAGTTTACGCGTACTTTCTTTAATAACGGTCGCCGCGGTCCGATACAATGTAAGAGAAATTATTATAGTCTCCTCCGTCTCAGGGAAGGTTGATTTAAATTTTAAGGTGATATCCAGCTATGGATTCGGCATATCTGCCACAAATTTAGTGCAACTTGTCTTACAATATAATTTTTCTAGGGTTTAAAGATAATATAATTAAAGAGAAATATTGTGTTTTTATGCTGGATCCAAAGAAATGGATAGAAAACTTGAGATAAAAACCATAGTCAAATCATTTTCCAATGTTAAAAGCATGAGTATACATATTATTATCATTTCAAACTTATCATGACAAAACAATCAAGTTTTATGTTTTGAATATAAAAATAATTGTTCTATCTTTAGACTGGATAATTAACGTGACAGGTTGTGCTTAATCTATATTTTTCGTGTGCCATACACCTGGCCGCTAATAAGTGGGACCTATAAGAGCATTTGTGTTGTACATATCGCTTGCAAATTGTTATTCACTTGCACGCCATAGCCCCAAGGTTTAGTGTATCCATATCAAAGGAGTAAATGTGTGCCAATGATACCAATGACCATTTTAGAAGGGCGACATGATCTATCACTGTCCAATATATAATAGAATTTATTATGGATGCTACATTTTGATCACTCAAGTTGGCTACGACATTATCTATATATCATGGATAACTTGCAACATACGTAGAACATTAAATTGGGCATCAATAATAATGCTACCATGCGATCCCAGCTTTGTGATTTTGATAAGTGTCATCATCAAACTGATTCCACAACTCTCCTATCCCTTGCCACTTGGGATTATAACCTCCATTTTCCTTGCCAATTCATACATAAAGACATGAACCATAATCATGAACCATAATCATAATGATATAACCTTGCCGACTATAATTTAACACAAAATCCATGCTTGTTGGTTATTGACACGGATTGACATCATTTTGATCTTCCAGTTTGATTTTGCTTGGCAACATCAGCTTAAGCTATAACACCAATTATTGCAAACAATCATGCAAAGTTGGTCGAACAATCCTGCATGAAGGATGATGTATAATTGAAACAGAGATGCCACGTAGCCTCCCACGTTAGGAGTGTTATAGGTTTGCGTGCAACACAGCGAGTCCTCCGCTTCCAAAATTGGCATTTGTTTACTGTGAAACCAGTTACGCGATTGAACCTTTTTGGTGCTTGAGACGGAGAGAGTGCATGAATTTATACAAAAAATGTCCGGTTTCTATCTAGTGATTAACCGCTCCGAGCAGCCAACTTAGGATTTTCTTGAGACACTACAGCAGAATATGGAGACTGAGATCCCTAGATTGATAGATATCTAACCGGTTTATATTACTTGTTATATCTAGGTAGCCTGAAATAGTGATATCTTTGAGGTGATCGCCAACTAGATTTATCCTAGAGATATCTTTATCTCAGGCCGCTAAGATTGCTTGCCCGTTAATGTCCGATGGTTTGATCTCGATGACTCGAGGCATCTGAGACTCTCTATTTATTATAGTAGTGACTTGACATGTGTTCATCATGTAACAGTTTCCATCTTCTAGTTTTGTCAAGATCAACTTTGATGAGGATTTGTAATTCAATATCCAAACTCTACATTTGTGGTGGTAGAAGGGAGCCATCATTTTGATATCACCATCCCAAGTTTTGAGTTATGAGCAATTTAGATATTTTTTATCACTACAACAGAACAGAGTATTAGCGATGCAAAAAATTTATTTTATCTAAGGCCGCGAAGATTGCTCACCCATTAATGTTCGATGGTTTGATCTCAATGACTCGAAGCACCTGGGACTCTCTATTCATTCTAGTAGTGATGTGACAGGTGTTCATCACCTAACAGCCTCCATCTTCTAGTTTCTTCAAAATCAACTTTGATGGGGATTTGTAATTCAATACCCAAACTCTGGACTTGTGGTGGTAGAAAGGAGCCATCATTTTGATATCACCATCCTTAAGTTTGAGTTATGAGCAATCTAGATATTTCTTATCACTACAACAGAACAGAATATTAGTAATGCAAAAAATTCATTGCTATTACTAGATTTTCGTCGGTAATAGTTATTAATGATAAAATTATCATCGCTGATATTTCATTGCAAATAATAATGGCGTTGATAATTTTTTACGATGGAAAAAAAAATTTCATCGCCAATAATCAATATTACCGATCAAAAATTTCATCATTAAATTTTTTTTTTGAAAATTATTTGCGATAAAAAATTTTCATCATAAAAAAAATAATTTACGATGAATTAGTATGTTGCTAATAAAAAAATAATTTAAAAAATTATTTACGATGAAATACTTTCGTCGCTATTAATTTAATTAAAAAATTTTATAAAATTCATATTTATAAAAAAAATATTAGTGATATAAAAGTTTTATCGCAAATATGATAATTATCGAAGAAAATTTTCATCGCTAATAAATTAGCAATTATTTGCGACAAAACTATTTTCATTGCTAATAATTTAATATAAAATTTTAATATTTTTAAATTTATTAAAAAATTATTTACGACCAATTATGTTCATCGCTAATAGGTTTTTTGGCGACCAAAATTTCGTCAGAAATAATTCCATCGCTAAAAATTTACATATAATTTTTTTAAAATAATTTATAAATATATATTTTTAATTTATATTTATAATATTTTTTATTTATAATCTATAAAATAAAAATAAAAAATTTACACAACAAATATACAAATAAATTTTATATTTTATTATATTAAATTAAAATTATAAGATATCTAAAATAAAAATAAAAAATAACATAAACAGGCCGTCAAGTGTTGGCATCTGCAGAAGAGAAACGAGCTGGAAAAGAAGAGCGCTCAGAAGAGCTCGGACCGGCCTGCTGCTGCCTCATCAGCTGCATCATCTGCTTCATCTGTACTATCCACTCCATCATCTGGATTTGAAGCAGTTGATACTCATCGATGCATGCAACCAACTCAGCTTACTGTTCAGTCTGCTGTCGATCCTCAGTAGTCTGTCTCTACATCTCTGTTAGCCAAGCATCACGGACAGTATGGATGTCAGCCCTAGACGAGCGTGAGAATGAGGGAGCATTGATCCCATGCCCTAAACCTCTAATATAATTGGATCTTATACCAAGCACCTGATCACAGATTTCATCATCTGTGGATGCGGTTGAGCCCTCAGGAGTAGGCTGGGATCTGATACCTATCATACGATTCTAAAAATTAAAGTTATAGTTATTTTAATTTTATACTAAAAATTAAATTATGAATAAAAAATAATTAAAAAAATTTACAAAAAGCTCCAGCTCTCCATCGTCCACTCCCTTGATCGTTACTGGTGGGTCTGCTGGTAGATATCGATCCTATCAGGAAGCTTGTCACTCTTTGCATCTCTCTACAATTTGAGAATAATTAATTAAAATTTTTTTAAATAGTTAGAGAGTTAAAATATGATAATTAGAAATTACTTACCATCTATTTCATATAACGAGCGAACGATCTCGAACCTTCACAATGCGACACGATCTGTCTCATCCGATTCGTGGTGTTCTGGGCACATCGTCTCTGTACAGTTAGCAGTCAAATTAGTAGGTAATAAATTGAATTTAAGAATAAATAATTCAATCATTAAATTTAAAAAAAAAGTTTGGATGTGTAACCTGATATGTCGAATCCTCATAATACTGGCATATGAGAGCCCAATCATCCATAGTGATGCTGTCATACGGCTGTTGCCGCGCTGCCTCCACCTCATAGTCCTGCATCACATGGTACCAGTGCTGATGAATGCGGTGACGATACTCTTTAAAATGCAAGCATAAATGAGCATTCACAGCTCACCGCACGCAATCCTTCTTAAAATCAACAATATCAAATACATCCCGTCAATAATAAATATTAAAAGAATATTGTGCTAATTAAATATTCATGATATAATTTATTTTATCTGTAACTGAGCGTAGAAAACTTTTCTCTGAGCTCGTATAATGTGACGCCAATCAAAAAGCATTACGGGGGCATAACGATGGCATATGATGCCCAGCTTGGTCTACTATGACTCGCACCATCCCCTAATGGGTCTGGTGTAGTCAGATGGTATCTCAATACGAAAATACTGTCTCGGATGCTCATGTCTCCAATGCTCTAGAGCAAGGTTCTTCAATGGACCTCACCTTTGCCTCACAACAGATGGAGACTGATTTGAAACAACAATAAATAAATCATTAGTATGATAGCCATCCAAATAAAAAAATTAAATTTTATTATATAAAAAATATAATAATATCACTCGGATCTGCCTCACTCGGACCTACCTCATTGAAACTTGCCAGTGCAGGATCCTCTGGTGACTTTGCTGGTGCTGCAGTAGAAATGGATGAAGGTGCCTCAGCCTCAGGGATAGGCTGCGAACGCGAACATCATCGTCTGTCTCCTGATGCCATACCTGCAATTCTTGATATATAAATAAATATAATATTAAATAATAATAGTAAAAAATAAATTATATTCTAATAAATAAAATTATATCGCATACCATTATTGCAAGAAAAAATTTAACAAAGAATATAAATCTACTCATCAATATCCGTATCTTCCTCGATGTGTAGGTCCTCCTCCGAATCACAATAATCGACTAATGTATCGTCTTTTATCTCATCATCATTTATGAGCTGATCATCGTCCTCGACTCATCAAGATTAATTACAAAATCAGCTTCAACTTCATTAGACAGTAGATCAGTCCTATTCAAAAGAGCTGTTATAAGTTCTTCATCAATAAAAAGCTCGACTAATATTTATTCTTCCTCTTAAAAAGCTTCCTCTTCATCTAAATCTAAATTTTTATCTATCTCTAATCGGGTTGGTATGTCATATATGCCTCTAGATGTTATTCTTTGAATGACATGCCAATTACCTCGATATTTTAGATTTTTCAAATATATTACTTGTTTCACTTAAGTTGTTAATATATACGGCTCATTCTGGTACCATGTTCGTGCAAAGTTTACACTGATAAAATATGGATCGATATGAATACCGATCTTTTTATTGCTAATATCCCATAATTCACACTGAAACAAGAATACAGAATTACTGGATCCATACTTCAATTTTATGATATCTATCAGTACACCATAATATTCAATCTCTTATTCTCCTTCATATCCTATCGTAGCAATCCTACTATTCTGTGTCCATCATTGCATCTCAAATTTCCTTGTGTAAAATTTTATTCCTCCAATAATACAGGATGCATAGTGGTTAATCCTTCGATCGGGACTACATGCTAAATCGTACAACTCATCGGTCACACCCTCTTCTTTATTAAAATACTTATATTTCATCTACACCATAACATAAAAAATTATGTTAGTTCAAATAATTATTTTTATAATTATTAAAAATAACGTATTACTAGTGCAACTTACAAGGTCTCCAAACTATTTTATAAATTTGCTCTTATATCGATCATCAACATCCGTATTATTTTTTTTAGATAGTATACTTTTATGTTTACTACAACAAATCATGATTTTTAATTTTATATCGACATAAAAAAATTACTTAGAACATTAAACAGTATGCTAAGATAGTACTTACTCAATAAAATTTTTAATTTTTTAACAATTATTTAGAATATAGAAGTGTGTCTTGGATAGCTCATTCACATCCATAAATTCATATCTCCTTCCACCAATGAATCGAACTATTTATTTAAATATGGACAGTGTCGGTTCATTGTTACCCCATTCACGGTCTGTGTTACGATCTGTACAATTGAATCTTGTTTCGATATTGTCAAGATACATCGAGCAGAACGTGACACACTTCATAGCTACGTATGCTTCCACTATAGACCCTTCAAGCCGTGCTTTATTGCGCATATACTTTTTTTAGGATACACAAAAATTTGTAAATAAAAATAAATTTAAATTTTAAAAATATATTTATATCTTATAACTAATATGATAAAGTACGTATAATTTCTTTATCTTTCAATAGGATACATCCACCGATAATATATCGGTCCAATCAAAAGAGCTTTCTTTAGAAGATGAATAGTCAGATGCACCATAACATCAAAAAATGATGGTGAAAATTTCTTTTCTAACTTACAAAGAATGAGCATGATATCCTTTTCAAACTTCTCAAATAAATTAATCTTCAATTTTCGACAATATAGTTCTCGAAAGAACACTCCCAACTCAATCAATATACTTGAAACATCACCACCCAAATAGTCACACATGACCATAGGAAGCAAGTGTTGCATCATCACATGGGAGTCATAATTTTTCATGTCAAAGATATTACCATCGTTGTTGCCAACACACCGCGATACATTTGAAGCGTAAGTATCAGAAAATTTTACGATTTTAAACCATCCACAGAAACTCTTTTTTTCCTCGTCAAACAATGAATAACATACAGGTGGCATAGAAAATTTATCACCTCGACAAACTAAATGCAACTTCAGCTGGATTTTTATTTTCTGCAAATCAAGGCAAGCTTTTATACTATCTTTTGTTTTTCCTGGGATGTTCAATACTGTATCGATGATATTATCATAAATATTTTTCTCAATGTGCATTATATCCAGATTATGATGAAGCAGCAACTTCTTCCAATACAGTAGTTCGAAAAAAATACTTCGCTTCGTCCAATTCAGCTCAGCTTCAGTACGCTTCCGCTTACGAGTATCCAATATTTTTTCAAATTAGATGTTTCCAATGACTTCAAGTTGTTCTAAAACTTCTGCTCCACTTAACTCCTTAGATGGTGGACATCGGTCGAACTTACCATCAAAATATTGGTTGTAATGGGTCCTCCAAAAGTAATTAACAGGTAGAAACTGTCGATGACCCATGAAGCATATTTTCCATCAATGCTTTAAATGTAAAGAGGGTGCATCTTTATTGTATATTGAACATGTCAGATATCCTTTGGTACTCCATCCAGATAAGTTTTCATATGCAGAAAAATCATTTATGGTCCATAAAATTGAAGCATGCAACTTAAAATTTTTTCAACTCATAGAATCATGTCTGTACTCCATTTTCTTATAGCTCTTTCAGATCATCGATTAACGGTTATAAATATACATCAATTTCATTACCTGGTACTTTCGGATCCAGAATCAACAGTAACATAAAAATAAATAGATTTTTCATGCACTTTCAAAGTAACACATTATATACAACTAGCATCACAGACCACATACTGTAGGAAGTACTCAAATTACTAAAAAAATTAAATCCATCCATCACTAGACCAAGCCAGATATTGCGCGGGTCACTTGCAAAGTGTGGATGCTTTGTATCGAAGTCTTTCCACACTACGGAGTTGGTCAGATGGCTAAGTATGTTCTCCTTCAGAACTCACTGCTCATGATGCCATCTCATTTCTTCAACTGTCTTTGTAGATATATACAATTTTTGAAGTCTTGAAATCAATGAAAAATATCTCAAAACCTTTTGAGGTATCTTCCTTTCATTTTTGTTATCGATTTTGTATCTAGGCTCACCGCATTTCGGACATTCAGTTATCTATTCGTTATCTTTATAAAATAATATACAGTCATTTTTGTAAGCATATATAGGAATATAGTCAAGTCTCAATTTTTGTATGTATATTTTTGCTTTAGAATATGATTTTGGAAGTCTCTCTCCATCGAAAAGAACTGCTTTAATCAATCATAAATTTTGGTCAAATGACTTCTGACTCCATCGGTTCACAATTTTAATATGAAGCAATTTTATCAAAAACTCTAATTTAGAGAACTTTACATAATTTGGATAGAGTGGCTCTCGTGCATCCCTTACAAGCTTTGCAAACTGTTCAGAAGTCCCTTCTATCTCAAGTCGGATATTGTGTTCACGATCAGAATTGCCTTCAAATGTACATGTACTCATGCGTATATTTGAACAAATACCCTGATGTAAATCATCCAATAGTTCTCCTATATCATCATATTCGACAGATTTAGTAGCATCACTATTATCTTCAGTATCATCTTCATCGTGCACAACTTCATTCGGATCATCCTCCCCATGCCATATCTAGCAAGTATACTTCTTATCCATACCATAACGTAGCAGATGCTCCTCAACAAGTGTTATGTGATGATATACCATATTGACACATCTCTTGCATGGACACTTTATCCAACTATCACTATCAGTCTTATGCCATGCAAACTCAATAAAATTTCGAATACTTTTTCGATATTCAGACAAAAAAAAATCTCTGGTATTCATCCAACTTTTGTTGATATCCATCTAACAACAAACATGAAAATCATTAACAACAAAAAAATTTTCAGTGGTATTCATACGAACCGGATCCCGATCGAATTTCAGACCAAATTTCGATCCGGATTTCAGACCAAATCCCGACTCAAATTTTGGATCAAATTTCGATCCAGATCTAGACATGGATTATTTTATACAAAATAGCATGTATTAAAGAATACAAACTGAACAGTAACACAGAAATCTCCTTCTACCAATTTAATGAAGCAAAAATGCATGATCCTATCCATTTCAAATCATTACTAACAGACGTGGTCCTATTCTTTTCAGAAAAATAAAAATCTTATTATTGTTATTATTCAATATTTTGTTCCATTATTGTAAAAATTTCAGCAGCATCTTTCTATGGTTCTTCAAGTATACGACGTGAATATGATACCTACGCATCCTATCCATCATATACCCAGAGAACAGTGAACAAATAACTGCTGACTACTACATAATGAAACAAAATATCAACTATTAACAATAATAAGATTATTATTTTTTAAAAAAAATCTAAATACGAGATATCCAAAAGTCAATTTCGATCAAGATCGACTCTTGAACGAAAATCTACGGCTCAATATAATTTAACTACCATCTCTGAACATACATTTAGAGATGGATTTCTAATTTATCAAAAATGAGTAACTCTGCATTGAAATTTTTTCATCAAAAATTTCAGTAGAGTTTTCTCTAAAATAAAAAAAAATTATATTTAATTATAATAAATAAAAGTATATAAAACAGCACACAAAATAATTAAATTGTAATAAACAAAAGCAATATGTATTGTGCTAGTGGAATAATAAAAAAATTATAAATTTCAGCAGTAACACTAAAATATTTATGTAATAAATATAAAATAAATTATAAGTAGTTGAGCATATAAAATAATATTAATACAAAATAATAACACAAAACTCAATCCTTCATCGAATATCCTTCGCTTCCTCTCCCTCATCTTCCAAATTCATCAAAAACAGCACCATGAAGGCAGTCCCGCAGATAAGGCTGGAAGTAGGTAGGGCCGCTAGGAGGTCCATTGGATCGGGCTTCAGACTTGGTCCCAAACCATTCAGGCCGAGCTTTAGCCCAAAAAATAGGACCGTTTGGCCATCGAGCTGGGCTCGGATAGACATTTGGCCCGGCCTAGAGCCGACCCGATTGGATTCGGGTCGATTAACACCCCTCTCTCCCGACCCTGATCCAATCTACATTTTAACTTTTATATATATAATAAATAATTTTTTGTTCTAAAATATTTTTTACCTAAAAATATTTTTTTCCTAAATATTATTTTTCCTAAATATTTTTTCTCTAACAATTATTTTTTTTAAAATATATTTTATCCTAAATAATTTTCTCTAAAAATTATTTTTTCTCTAAACATCATCCACCCACGGCCTGACCCACCCCCGCGGCTTGATCCACCCCCCGCAGCATCGTCGTTGTCACCCACCCCCCTGTCTCCCGCACTCGATCCCCGAGACCCCCGCTCCCGCGGTGCTGGCGCCGTCACCCATCCTGCGCCGTCACCCATCCTGCACCATCCGGACTCGACCCTTGCAACCCTCGCTCCCATGGTGTCGCCACTGTCACCCACCACCCGCAGTCCGAACTCGATTCCTGTGACCCCGCTTTTGCGGCACCGCTGCCGTCACCCACCCCCCATTGCCCTAACCCATCCCCCACAACCCACACTCCCGTGACACCGCCGCCCTCACCGACCCCCCGCGACCCCCGCTCTCGCAGTGCCGCCGCCTCACCCAACCCCCACGGCGCTGCCGCCCTCTCCAACCCCCACAACCCCCACTGCCGCGGCACTGTCGCCCTCACCCACCCGCACCCCCTCTGTTGGTCCCCCTCTGCACTCCTCCCTTCATTCTCTTCCCCTCCGACGGTCAAAATTCTGTAAATATTAAAGAGAGGGAGAGGGAAGCACCCTTATCTCCGGCGGATGGCAATGGTGATGGTGGAGAATCCGATGAAAGCAATAGTGGAAGCCGATGATGGTGGAAGCCCATGGTAGAATCCCGCGATGGTGGATCCCTGTGATGGTGGAATCCCACACTGGACGGTGATGGAGACACGATCGCCAGTGGGAAGAGAGGGGGGAGAGCTCGAAGAAGGAGAGGGAGAGGGTTTCACGAAAAGAAAAGTGACGTCGACTTGACCTATAATAAATGAATAATTATTAATGATAAAAATTTTCATCGCTAATACGCTTATTCGTGATGAAAAACTAATTTTCATCGTCAATAATATCCGTCAAAAATTTTTCACTAAAAAAATTTTTCTTCTAAAAAAAATTCACTCAAAAAATTCATGAAATAAATTATTGATGATGAAAATAAAAATATACATTGTTAATAAGGGTATTAGCGATGGAAATATGATTTCCGTCGCTAACAAATACTGCCCTAAATTTTTTTTCCTCTAATATTTTTTTTCAAAAAAATAAAAAAATTATTTTTAAAATGGTTTTATGGATGAAAATTTTTTTCATCACTAATTAAAATTTTTTTCATTAACAAATTTTTTCTTCATAAAAATTGATTAAAATAATATTTTTAAAATATGATTGCAGATGAAAAATAAATTTACATTGCAAATAATTTTTTTTAAAAAAATTTAAAGACTATTTACGATGAAAATTCGGTTTACATCGTTAATAATTAAAAAAAATCTTCTCAATAATAATTTTATAAAAAAAAATCTTCTCAATAAAATTTTTTTAGTCTCAAAAAATCTTCTCAATAACAATTTTATAAAAAAAATTAATTTTAGATTTTTTTCACTAAAAAATTTTTCATCCAAAAAATTTAACAAAAAAATGACATTAAAAAAATATTCATGATAAAAAATAAAATTATTTTTTTTTAATTTAAAAAATTTTTGATCTAAATTTTTTTAAAAAATAATTTTATTGGAAAAATTAATTTTTTATTAATCAAAAATTTTTGTATAAATAGTTAATTAATGATTTTTTCTTCAAAAAACTTTTTTCTCAAAAAAATTACATAAAAAATGTAATTACGATGAAAAGTTCAATTTATATTGTTAATAATTGTTATAAAAATAGTTTTTTGGCTTTCGTAATGCAATGGACACTATGAAAGATCGATAGCTTTGAGGTCTTCAAACTCTAAGAAGCTCGTCTTCTTTTTGGAGTCTCGTTCTGGAAGTCGGAGTATGAGAATATCGTGGTAATTTTAAGATTGCGAGAGAAATCCATGAAGATTGAGATTTGAAGAATAGGGTAGGGACAAGAAGTTAGAGGTTCAGAAGCTCGTATATTGCATGTGAGGATCAAGCTTGAGAAATTCAAGAGGATTTATGTGAGCATCAAAGAGTAATTAACCAGAGTCAAAGCAGATCTGCGGGTAGTGCAAGTTGTATTATAAAGCACAAACTCATATTTATGCTTTGCATCGCTATGAAGATTAGTGCTCATATTATTTTTCTTCTTATGATTGGAACTTCTACAGAGATACATTTGAGCATCGATCGATGTGGGATGCATAGTATCTTTTGAGATCATAGAAGCCATACTAGAATGTGCTGCTTAACTATATGGTTTATACATGAAAAGAGGCTCCTTTCATACAACTTAAGGCAGACACTCCATCAAAAAGATTTATTGATATCATTAGTAACAGTGATAGTGATGAATAGATAAATTTTATGTCGCAAATAAATGTATAGCTCGTTTCATTTAAAAGGATCTATTCATTCTACTTCATGAATATTACCCACTTTCATATGATTTTTCGATACAAAAAGTTCGATCTACATCATAACTCACATTTGCTTCTTTACTATGTAAAAGGACAAAAGATGTATACAGCTGCTACAAAAAATAGATGCAATTGCCTTATATAAATCAAAAATTTAAATTTTATAATTTTTTTAAATTTTTTATTTTTTAAATATTGACGATGAAAATATTTTTATCATAAATAATTAAGTATTTATGACGTAAATTTTGTTTAACATAAATACTTAATTATTTACAATGAAAAATTTTCATCACAAATAATAAGTAATTTTTATTTTTTTTAATTTTTAATTTTTAAATATTGATGATGAAAATATTTTCATCGTAAATAATTAGGTATTGACGATGAAAATTTTTTTCGTCGAAATACTTGATTATTTACGATGAAAATTTTTTATCGTAAATAATAAGTAATTTTTAATTTTTTTTAATTTTTAATTTTTTTAAATGTTGATGATGAAAATATTTTCATCATAAATAATCAGTAATTTTTAAATTTTTTATTTTTTTCAAATATTGACGATGATAATATTTGCATTACAAATAAACTTATTGATGACGAAAAAAATTTTTTCGTCATAAATACTTTATTATTTACGATGAAAATATTTGTATCATTAATATTTAAAAATTTATAATTAAAATAAATGATATATTATTTATGATGAAAATATTCATCATAAATAATAAGTATTTACAATTGAAATTTTTTTTCTGTTGCTGATACGCAATTATTTACAGTGAAAAATTATTTTTATTATAAATAATAAATTATTTATGATAAATATTTTTATCGTTATATATAATTTTATTGATGATAAAAATATTTTTATTATAAATAATTTTATTATAAAAAAATTATTTTATTGCAGTGTATACTGGATAGAGATCGAGAGCTACTTACTCATTGAGGGGGACTTTGGCACTGTAGTGGCCTGGAGTAATGCATAGGGGAGCAACTACGATGTACCCACTCCTGAAAGATATTTTGAGAATGATGGAGGAGTGCATGTTCATGGACATTGGGCACATCTGCCAAAAGATGAACAAAACTATTAATTGTACGGCCATATTTGTTGTTGAGCACCCAGAAGGGTTTTCTAGGCCGATGCTACTGCTATGCTTACGGCGGTTCGGGATATTTTTTTTCTAATTTTTTTGATTGTATTCATATTAGACATGTACGAATGTTCCATCTGTATATATATGTACAGCAAGTGTACATGTAACTCCACAAACCCACGCTGCAGGGGGAAATCACTATTCCAGTGGATGCAAAAAAAAAAAAAAAAACGGTTCCCATAGAGAAGGGTGTGAATTTTTGTTGAATATTTAGTCTCTTGACCAATGACGCGGGCAAAGCTTGACCATCTAAGTGAATCATTGCAATATACAATGGATCCTTCTCTCTCTCCGCCCCCCCTCCCTTACCTTTTAGTAAATCTAGCCTTAGCTTACGGCAAAGGGCCACGGTGTCACGGTAATCAAGCCGCACAAGCAATATCCGTTTTGGCTGGATGAGCTGATCTATAGAATGAAGAGAAATTAGGAATTTGTTTGGTTTGCATGGAGAGCGAGAAATGTGTGATCCATGAAAAGATTTTAAAAAAATTATACTTGGTTGGAGATTTTAAATAAGAGAGATGGAAAAGTAATTTTTCTATGAAAATAATAATTGCCCATATTTCATATGAATGAAAAATCCATGTGAGATATGGAAAGATCACTTTTCCACAGGTCAGAAATTGTAATATATTCTTTTAAAAATATCTTTAAGTTATTATGATCTTCTTAACAGCTATTTTTAGTAGTTGATTTTAAATTATTAAAATATTATTAAAATTTGTATAATATAAAAAGTTATGGTATATCAATAAAAATATATTAATAACTATTAAAACTACTACAATATACAGAAGTCGTATAAAACCGTTAGAACTTTAAAAAATTCAAGCTAATAAGTATTTTAATAGCTATTTTTTTAAATATTTAATAATATTTTTAAATTTTTAGATTAAAATATTTAAAAAAATTATTAAAAATATTTTCTAGTCCTTCTTATGTTGGATCTTCAAAACCTCCAGATGCTCCAAATATATAATTCTAAAATTATATATACAATACTTTTCTTTGTAGTTCTTTTTCAAAGACTTAATAAATATTTTATATAATTTTTTTAAAAAATTAGATGCTCAACTAAACATAAGTCATTCCATAAAATATATTTTTCATACCATATTTTCAACTAACCAAATATATAAAAATCACTTTCTCATATATCGTATTTTTGAGCATTAGCTTTCTAGAAAAAATACCTTTCTTGACCTTTTGGCTAAATTTAAATGCAACTTTCGGAGAAAAATATGCCGGTGATATAAAATTTTTTCTGTAGACCAAGAAAAGATTCAACTTAGATTAAGAATGATTATTATATATATATATATATATATATATATATTTTTTTTTTTTTATATATATATATATTATATATATATATATATTATGACTGGTCAGGGAAGATGTCATGTATAACCTATACCTTTGAGTTTGGACCTATTCTATTAAAAGGATTTTTTTATTATATTGTACTCTTGTATGCCTTTTTACATATTTACCCTTTGAAAATTAAATACATCTTTTGTTAGAATTTTGGGTGATTATGTTAATGAATAATGCTTTAATATAAAATATTTTATTATCTTTTATATTAATATAATGAAAATATATAAAAATATAATATTTTTAATATAAATCAAGTTTAATTGTTTCAACAGTATTGCCATAGAAGAGCAATAATGTCAAATAATACTCAAGATAGTTATTTATTGATATCTTTAGGTAAAAATCTAATAGGAGAGGCATCTATGCAAAAACAGGATGATGTAAGTACGTGCATACAAATTGTTAACAAAAGTCTAGATTATCAACTATAGATTTTACAAAAAAATTAATAAATTTACTATATGTTAGCAAATTATGTGGCCAATCAAAAAAAGCCCCGGATCTCTGCTTATTATAATGCAAACAACCTTCTTTTATAGCATAATCAGCAATTCTTTTCTAAACATAATACTATTTTCAATAATATATATATATATATATATATATATATATATATATATATTCATGTAACCACGCTTTTATATATATTCATTAAATACGTCTAATAAATGATTGTAGATTTATTTTTTGATTTAAAATTTTGAATAATAAAAATATTTTTTTTTTATTATGATATTTCGTGGCCTGTTATGATATTTTGAAATATATTATGATTTTTTGAAAATAGAAGATCATACCGTATGTATTGAAAAGCATGACTAAGTAGACCAATGGGAAGAGGCGGTGCATAAAGAATTTCTCATAATGCCATTTTACACCATCCACGCTTTCCCTGAGACATCACGGCCCCTTCGGGGGGCAATCACAGTGATTTCTGGTGTGGTCCAAAGAGTCGAATTATCACAATAGACAAACCGACCTCCAATGCGTAGCTGAACGAACCTCTATTATGGATCAAAAGCCAACCTTGGTGCCCTCGCCGCCAATTGACTGGGTCCAACCATTGGCTTGACCGAGCCCATGGCATCCAATGGCACCAACCACCCGAAGAAACGATCAACAGCGTAGTCTTATGCCGACGGCTGCGAGGAGCCGGGAATTGGAGCAAAACGGGGACGTACTCTCTCCAATGGCGGTCGTAGCGAACGCATGTGCCGCCCCTCGTGCACGCCGAAGGGGTCGCGGCACTGTTGGGAAATTTCCGCAAACACGTCAAGGGCAAGCCCATGGTCTTCTGCTTGGACGTGAACCCCGTCTGCTGCGAGGAAGCCGAGCCCAGCCTGCGCTCCTTCGTTCGCTGGCTCGCACTTTTCTTCCACAAGTCAGCCTCCGCGATCCCGTCATTGACCTAAGCTCGCCAATCTTATCTAAATTATTCATCGGAACGCCCAGAATGATAGCTCGAGAACCTAATTTTCCATAAAGATTGCTACTTTATTGGTGTTAGACATGGGGAAGAAGGGAGTGAGTGCAGAAGGAAGCTGCTGCCTTCAAGAAAGCTCACAGGAGGAGTGCTTTCAGGTAATTTTTGGCACCTCGCACCGTTGTCGGAATGGTTTTGATGGTGGTCTGAGTTCTGCTGAGCCGCAAGTGATGGATGTTCTTCGAAAGTGCAACATGCCGGTGAGTAAGGGGGAAAAATCATTTTCTATTGCGTAATCCAACTTTTGTTTTCTCATTATAAAACTCATTCAATACAATGCTGGTGAAAAAAAAAAAAAGAAGAAAAATTGTTAATAGGTGCTATGCTGATGATTGCATATTTTGTGGTTTCGATGAGTAACTTGATCATTCTCATTGAATGTTAAGTAGTAGTATAATTGCACTAGGGGAGCAAGTTACCCAACATGACCCAACATATGTAAATAACATCTTGCGATTAACTAAATGCTTGGATCCCCATTTTCTGTTCTTTTAAAATAAAGAAGTCGATTGGTGTAAAACTTACACTACTTGTCATGAAATTAAATCTTGTAATAAGTACAATGATCTTTTATAACCAGTTTATCTTTCATAGAGATAATTGAGCAAGGAACCTATTCCCTTGCTCAAACGACTGTAAGAAAGATTCTGAAAGAATGGAGTGAGTCTCCAAATTGTTTTAGTTAAATCAGAGATGCATGTGTTCGAATGCCATGAGACTAATGAGTTGGGGGTTGAAGAAAGGCAAAATATGCATAAAGGGTGTGTTTAGTTTGATTTTAATAGGTATTTAAACAAGCACTAGACATATATGTGGTGAGACAAGATGGTTTTAAATTTAATCATGTTTGGCTTCCACTACGTGTTCCCAAAGCACTGACAACCTTATGTTAAATGAGTTTTTAGGAAATAAATTTAAGCACATGAAAAATTTAATGTAAGCATAACCAAACATGAAGGTACAGTCAAACTTGATGACTAGGAGATGCTCAGACGTAAGTATTATATTACATAAAACAATGAAGGGCTTATCAAAAACATATTTAATGGAAAATTATGGCTAGATGGAAGAAGAGCCAAGGTGTTTTTAGGGTTTTTGTGATCGCAGGCTGACTTTGAGACATGGATAATATGTCCTAGACAGCAGGAATATCTGCAATGTTTTAAGGATCGAAAATGTGAAACATGTCAAGCATGACACATGAGAATGACAAAGTAGATATTTGGTAAAACTAGGAAGAACATCATTAAAGTTGACTAAGCTCAGGCGTTATACCATTGATAATAAAGGTGCAACTAACTGAATTGGATGGTATGATGACTTGCCAATAAGACACAAGGAGGCTTCTGTAAGGAGAGTAACTGATGTGTCAAAAGGGCAAGAATCTGTGCAACACGATCTAAGATGGCATGAATGAATTTCTGTGAGTAAGAATTGAGCATTGGTAGTGGCAATGGGTGTAGCTATCACGTGAATCAATCATGAATACCAACACCACATGAGTGGGATAAGGGCTTCTTGTTTCAGCCATTGATAGGCATAATTGATATTATCTTTACTCTCTATGAAGCAAAACAAGGTAAGTACATTTATTGGTTAATAATAATATAATTGCAAAATGAAGAGGTACACAAGCTTTATGTCATGAATGGAAACATAATTCTCTTCTCTCATGCTTGGAGCTTGAAAGACAATCTGTATTCTATCAAAAAAATCCATAATGCTTGCTGTTCTAATATTGATCCAACGTATCAGTGCAACACTTGGTGTAAGTACCAATTTACCTTAGCAAAAAGCTTTGCCATATCAGAAATTCATGATATGTGTGAACCTCTTTTTTAAAATGTTATGTTAAATTCTTTCAGTAATGGAATTGTTATTGCTTCTCCTAGAGAGTAGGAAAAATGCAACTACAAATTGTTTGGTGCCATCATTGGGATCATGCAAATGTACTTAGTTGTTCATTCAGCACGATGCTTTTTTGTGATATATATACAAATAAAAAGTTTTTTGAGGAATAGCAAAGTACAAGTTCTCTACCTGATAATCTAATAATTGTGAAGTCATGCACCATAAAAAAGTATTAGATTTTTAGTTATTGATATGTGCAACTATTCTTTCCCTTCCAGGCAATGATTAAAATATTAAGTGATGCAGGTTATTAAAGTAAATGGCCATGAGGCAGATAATGTTGTAGCAATGCTTCCAGACCAGGTTTTGCAAAAAGGGTTTCGAGTTGTCCTTGGCTATCCAGAAAAAGATTTCAACCACCTGATATGTGAAGATGTGCAAATGGTCATGCCATGCTTGAGTTTGGTTGTTGGTCTTTTACACATTAAGGCATTACCTTGCCCGGTATAAGTATGACCCGAGCTCTGATTTGGGCCTTCATGAGTATAAGGTATTCGTGTTGCGTCCTGTTATGCCATTCTTCTCCAAATGCTCCAGGTTATTGATGGTATCACTTTAAGATGTAATGTTCTCCATCTTAAAGAACATAAAATGTTTCCATTGTTTTTGTAATGATTATTGATAACTAAATGCTGTGAAGCTTACATCTCCTATCACCTGCTATTCAGCTCATGGAGACTTTCTACGTGTGAAAATAATAAAATACATCGAACTCTTCTTATCAAGCTTAACAAACAAGGCATTTGAATATAAGTTATGGTTGCACATGATAATATAATGTTTTTGACTTACTAGTTCTTTGGTTAACCTTCCAGTCAAGGAGCATCATTCTTGGTGATGAATTACATTATCCTCATAATTATGAATAAATACAGAAATCAATTGTCATTAAACTTTTCCTGATAAAGTAGAATGATGTAGGGTTATGATGGCTGCAATTGTAGATAAGCAAAATGTTTAATATATCCATCTACAGGTGACTACTTTATTTATCATGTGGTACATAGGCTTTTACCAGATTTTAACATGCCAGTCACTGATGAGCAGCTTTTTCATTTTCAGCATTTGATCTTAGCTATACAGTTAAAAGGGGTTCAATTTTCATGAATATCAATACTTAAATATTTTTAGTTTTTACAGTACTAGTCGTGGAATAGTAATTTGTCAGAATGAATTATGATACATTTAGGCTTTTAACTTAGTAATGTATTTATGCACATGGCAACAGACTCTGATCAACCTATCTCTTCTTGTAAAATGCATCCTGGTGCTATTATAATGGCATTACTCTAATATGGTGGGACGAAAATTCTTTTGAGCTATGTGAGCAATTCTGGAATAATATATTACCACATGCTACATGATAAAATGTAAATTTATGTAACATATCATTTTGGATGCAACTTGCTTCTGACTAAAGCTTTCTATATTTAGGGTATTTTATGGGAGATGAAGCTGATGGTGTTCCTGGAATTCAGCACTTGGCCTCAGCTTTGGTCACAAGACAGCCCTGAAACTCTTTAGAAAGCATGGTCCTTTTAAGAATTGACTCGATGCAGCTGCAATAGTAACAATGGGTAAAGATTATGCCCAGGATGTTCTCACAAAATATGCTGATTATCTGCAGAAAAATTATGAGGTTCTTAGCTTAAGGAGGTATATCCTCAATTTTCCAGACAACAAAAGAAGTTCTTTGACTTTTTATTGACTTAGTTTGTGTTATTTCCAATGATTCAATTTACACATTATTTATGATTTCACATATGTGCATATAAGCATCCATTGTTGTTAATATCAATGACTTGGCTAATGGATAGGGATGTTAATTTTCAGCTTGACTTTTTATTTACTCAATATAATTAGAAGTTCTTTGATTTTTTATTTACTTAATTATGTTATTCCAGCGAGTCAATCTACACACATATACTTATGCTTTCACATATGTTAACAAAAGCATCCATTGTTGTTAATGTCAATGACTTGACTACTGTATAGGGATGCTAATGTTCAGCTTGGGGAAGATTGGCTATCAGAAAGAAATACTTGTAATGACTCAGCAGTGTTATCAAGCTTTCGTACTAGGTTGAGTGAAGGCTGGAAACTAGATAACAGGCATGCCTTTTTTTGATTTTTATCTTTTAACTTGCTAATGCTATGTGGTTTTTCAAAAAAAGTTCCATGGGGCTAACATGCAGCTCATCACATACTTCTGATTAGAATGTTTTTCTTCCTCCTGCTTCATCGCATTTGTTATAAAAGCAGTAGATGGCTTTAGTATATTGTTAAACATCTATATGACATTTTAAAAACTATCATGTGATACAAGTGACAAAACTAGTCTATAAAACTCGATCTCAACATTTACTAAGGCCCTCTTTGGATGCAAGATAAGTCTGGATAAATGGAGCTATTCGGGCTTATCATGCCAACATATCATGGATGTGTCCAACAAGATTGCCAAGAAAAAAAAAATATGAGAGAAGAATCTTGTAGAAGAATATATTGCTTGTGCTGTTTGACGAATGCAGCTGCTTCATCAACTGGAGAAGAAATCAGGCTTCCTGCCTTTAGCTGGGCCCTTTTTTTTTTTAAAAAAAATTTGTTTTGGCAGCACTGTAACACATTAACTGGTTAACAGGCTAGTTAATGCAGCATTTTTTGCAGCCTCGTTTTCTTTTGATTTCTATTGGTCCAACAAAACCGAGGTTATCAGTGCATATTCTGAGCTTGGGATTCACATAAAACTCATTTCATATGCTGTATAATTCCCAGTTGTCACATTTCCTCGCAGTCGATCGAGGCTGCAGCTTAAGAGAGCAAATCTAAATCTATTGAACTAGCAGCTTATCTCAGGTCTTCATTGAATGGCCTTCAATTCAATCCTAGTTTGATATGTGGGTATCTTCTCAAAAAGGACATGACCTATACATCTCATTTGAGCAGGGACAGTTCATCCTGTTTGAGTTATTAATAATACTATAATCGTGTACTCAACTAAACGTTGCCCACTAGGAAGTGAACTCAAAGTACCAGAGTCTAATTTGCTGGGTAATGCGAGTCCGCTAGGAAATAGTAACTTTTTTGGGCTGGGTGTTGTTTTGTGTGTGGCCCGGCCCGGATAACCTTCCTGCCTAGTTGGTGTTCGAATTCATCAGGTGAAGCTGTGAACTTATCAAAAGCTTGTATGGCCAATATATCCTAATCCTACTCTTTTAATGCGAGCACGCACATTTCTTATGCAAGTCTCCAAGCCACCAGCAACCATCAACCCTTCACAACCCATTTTTCAGTGTGAGAAAAAAAGAGAGAACATGAAGAGTGGGAGACTAAGGAAAGTAGAGGACAGGAGCAAGAAGAGCCCTCTTTCAAACTTACTATCGCACCTTAGCTTTGATGATGATCATAACGGCAACAAGCTGGACCAGGGAACCCTGCTCCTGCCCACACCGTTCTTCCCGGTGGACATGGTGCACTCATTTGAAGTCGGTCTTGGTTTTTAGTCCCACATCGCCTACAACATATAAACTGGAGGTTTCTTAGCATGGCGCGAGAGCCCCAGGCATCTTTTGGGGGTGAAGGGGACTTGAAGCATCCCAGCAACAATTGGCACGATAGTGCGTTAAACCCTAAACCACCTCTTAAATGAGTGTTCTTTGGTTCCAGTGAAGGTACTTTTTCCGGTATTTATACCTTTAAAAAAAAAATACCGACGCCCTGCGGGGATGCTTCAAAGGTTGTTTGCGTCCAATTTCACGAAGGTTGGCAGGGGGTGAGCTGCGGGTGACCGTGGGTTACTCAGCGGTTAGCCGATATTCCTCGCCTTCGTAGTAGCCCCTATTTTGGTTTCACGCATTGCCGATGCCTATTTGAGGAAACGTCCTTGCATTGTAGACGTTCCCGGCAGCAGCAGGCCAAAGGCAGTACCGGACGGGGATACCCGCCGCCGCCGACGCTCTTCTTCGTGTCCAGGATCAACGTCGCAGCCGGGATCGAGTTCCAAGGAGGCCGTGCCGCCGGGGCGCGGCGCCGCAGCATCTTGGGCGGGGAATCTCCGAGGCTAATCTGGGGATGCTGGCGGCTCTCAACGCCAATAATAGAGCCGGACTCGGCATGAATTCCGGGCATCAGGGTCACCATCAGACCCAGTAAGCATGGCGCGGACGGTGGAGATGATCACCAAACGAATTCTCATTAGTCAAAGGAAGGCAACTGGGAGTTTGCCTTTCCCCTCCCTCACTCCCCTCATGATGACGGTGGACTCTTCCTTACCTCCATCTAGATTTCCATCAATGGATCTTAGTTTACCACAAGTGAACGTTAATGACATTATACATATCAAGCTAAATACATAACATAATTATACAAAAATTAAAAGAATTACTATTACTAATAATCATGCAGCACAATAACTCAACGATTTATACAATCACATTCAATATATAATCCGAATCTGCTTTAAATTGAAATTGATTGGACCAAGTTAGTTTGTAGAATGACATGTTATTCAAGTAAAAACATACTGGCTCAAAATTAAAATAAATATAAAAAAAATAAATATTAAAAAAAATAAATTTGAAAGGAGAATTTTTTTTAAAAAAATCAAGCCACATAAAAAAATTTCACTTTATCAATGATGACACCTCTAACTCTCTTTCTTCCCATCAAACTCTCCCATATGTTTTCTCCACCATCTTCTACACTCTAAAAGAGGCACTAATGATCACTTTAAATAGAGATCATATGGATAGGAGTTTGACTCCTATGGTAACTTAAACCAAAATTCACTGGAATACAAATTCTAATAATTTTTAAAAAAAATAATTAAATAGAATAATACTACAAATAAAATATTAAAATATTAAAATTGATGACCAACTAAAAATGAAATCTTAGTTAAATTTGAACTTACCAATGAATCTTAACATTTCTTTTCATTGCAAAGTTTATATTGACCATGCCGAATTATTGATATCATATAATGTCATCATAGTCATTGCCATTGTCGCTGCAGTGACAGTGCCATACAATAATTTATTGAACCAATAATCAAATAACGAACTTTTTATTGATTCAAACAATAATTTTTTCACTGGCTCGTCCTCTTCGATGTATATATCGAAATCGACATTATCTTGCGTTCTCTTGACTTTGACTCTACGATCATGATGCCATGATTCCTTGGAGTACTTGGATTATCCCAACAAACATAAGTTGCTACTTATATTTATTGCTTGCCAGAGAAGCACCAACAATTACTGCACATCCATAAAATTAGCATAAAATATTGGTAATATCCATATACCTTCACTTGAGAAGCATCAAGTATCTGAATATAATTACTTTCTTCTGAACATAGAATCAACTCCTCATGTATAGAGTTTTCCAATTGCTCAAATTTGGAGTAGCTTCAAATTACTAATGTACCAAAAATCTTATTGAATACTAAGGAAACAAAAATCATCTCTACCAAGCATAGCTTCTTATTGCTTGAACTCTAAAACTTTTTCAAAATTAGCCAGCTTTTCATCTTGATGGCTAACTAAATCTTTACATGAAACATCTAGATCTTGGATAGCTTCAACACAAGTCTCTTCCACATGCTTTGATTTCTTAATATGGATCTTCATAATCGGAGCAATTGTAACATCCTCTGACTTTTTTTAAGCAATTTAAGAATTAGTTGGTCCTTCAATCACTATTTTTTTTGAATTTGATACAATATCCACTTGATCAAGCTCACCTTGCTCTAGATTTTCTTCTGCACTTAATTTATCTTCAAGTTGATCAACTTTGTCATGCTCTGAGTTTTCAGAAATTGATATGACCTCAAACTAATCAAGCTTCCCTACTTCAGATTTTATTTTTAAACCAATTTTGTTATTCTTTTAAATTTTTAAAAAATCTAAAACCAAAATCCACTCTTCAGATAATTTTTGTTTATGATTTCTCACATTGCTAGAATTTGAGCAAACAAACATAAGAACATCTCATACTTCCTTCGATTCCTTTACATCCTAAATATGAATATATTTTTTTTATCAACTGAATTTTGAATAATCCACATTATCTTCTAGATTTCAGATTTTACTTTCTTCTCGTAATCTCGTCTGTTGGTATTATTTCTGACTTATCCAAAATATCTCAAAAATCTTGGCCTTTCAAATAAAACCTGACAAAAGTCTTTCAATGTGGATAATAGATATTGTTTAGCTTACAAAGATAAGTAATAATAGTAAAAGCAGCCATCTATGATATTGGTGAGATCAGATATCATATACATGAATCTATTGATATAGAAGGTATTAGCATATGCTGTGATGATTCATCTCTTGAATCATCAAATAAGAGTCCATATGCTTTACTACTGTAAAATGAATTGCTAAAAGCTCTTAGTCACACTAAGCTATGAACACGGAACCACCAACAATCAAATTGTTGCTCCAAAAAAAAATCATGCTTTGAATAAATCTAATTAAAACCACAAACTGCTCAACCACTCTCGAAGTTTTTAGATCTAATACCATATAGAACGGCAAACACACAGGCTACCAATATCAAAATCTTAGCTTTGATACTATATAGAATAACATGCTATCCAAAGTAAATCACATGTGTAGGCCTAAGATTCGAAAGAAACACTAAAACAAAAGGAGGAGAAGAATGTTGGAAAAAATGAATTTAGAAGAGAAAAAAATTTTATTAAAAAAATCGAGCCATACGAGAAAGCTCCTTCTCTGCTTACTAAAGAGGATACCTCTAATCCTCTCTCTTCCTACTGCAATCTTCTATATGATTTTTCCACCCTCTTCCACATCTCATAGGAGATCCCTATGGTCCCTTTATATAGAGATCATATGGGTGGAAGTTTGACTCCTATCTTAACTTAACAATCAAATCCACTAGAATGCAAACTCTAACAAACTTTAGAAAAAAATAATTAAATAGAATAATACTAGAAATAGAATCCTAAAGGCATTAAAACTAATGACTAACTAAAAATAGAATCCTAGTTAGTTTAGATTTGATAGTGAATCTCACAAAATCTCTATCTAGTTGTTAGTGTATTATAGGATGATCAGTGCTTCAACGGCAAGTGCAAGTATATATTTATGTTATCTTTGCTCTATTGGATCATCAATTGTCTCGTACTGTAAGAATAGCTAGTGATCAAATATTGAACTCCTCTGATTCAATCTCAAACTAGAAAGATTTAAACTTCTATTTCAAGTTACTTCGACAAAATTTATTGTCAATATTAGAATTTATGTGGTTTAGCAATAGCTCACGCTGTATAGAACAAAGATTGTAGAGCTGAGTTATGAAGTATGGCTAACTAAACTAGACTTGTTGGAAAAGATGGTGGTCTCCAAGCCTGATTTAAGCCTAGCATACAATTATAAAACAATTGGAGTCCATAGGTGAGACTTGTATAAAAGAGTTTATATATTTTGGATGTACATTTCCTTCTTCTCAAGACTTCAAAAACCTTAGGATACTCCACCATCAAGTTCATGGTTGGAGAGAAGAGAAGGCTTGGCTACTGGACATAGAAGACTTTTGCATAGATATGATTGATTAGCACCAATGAATATGTCTCAATCCAAATCCTTTTGTTCTATGTATTACCATAATAGATCCAACTCACAACTGATGCTTAAAATTGGAGGGCTCAAGATGGAGTCTTCGACCATAAGTAGGAGCAAGTGACAATCAAGTCACATGGGATGTGGACAATCTCTGAGAACTACTTTATTTAATCAGATACATCTTGATCAAATTGATGCTGAATCATAATTTAACTCTGAATCATGAACCAAAAGGTAATGTATAGATGAGGATCTAATTGATTGAGGTGGTGTAGTGATTGGACATTGGATACCGATGTCCACTAACTTGAGTTTGATCCCTTACTTTGCTTTTATCTAGATTCTTTTCCATCCTAGCTTTTGAAAAAGTAAATCATAAAAAAAAGCTATAAAGCAGTTCTTATCTAGATTCTGATCTGCGAATCTAGCAATCCTGAACCAAAGTTTTGAGTTTAGAAAAGGAGCCACTGGATGGTTTATTAAAACCAGAAAGCAGTAGACACCAACAATGTAAGAATCAGACTCGTATGTTTTAAGGAGGCCGTATCTTTCACATGAAAGAATAAGTGATCTTTTTTTGCAGAGTCCACTGTTGGATCGGTTATTGCACAAATCTTAAATCACTTCACCTCTTTCCTCTATCCATCGGCATGGATCTCAAAGTGGCTATGCGCAATCTAATGATTGATATCGTGAAAAAAGGTGAGCCAATCTTTTGCATAAAAGATACAACCTGAACCCTAGATTACAACATGATAGCAGTGGAGGATGCAGCAAGGCAAAATAATGATAGGTGTTGAGGTAAGTCAATCGAACTCCGATTCAAATCAACCGATCTCCGACTCCTATGACGGACGACTCCGACTTTACAACAACCGACTAAATTCCGACTCAAGCCAATCGACTCCTGATTTTGACTCGACAATAGCCAATCGATCGACCTCGACTTTGGTTTCCATAACTCCGACTATGCATCGGCCTAATAGACAGTTCCGATTCTTCATTGACCGATCGAACTAATTGCGTCGACCTATTGTCGACTCGCCGATTAAGTTCGATTGATTGACTAATATTCGACTACCGATCAATGACAGACGATTTGACCGTCGGCATAACAGAACTAATAGCCAACGGTCGCTCCCAGATTCTATCGACATATGGCCGGCTAGTCAACTCAGACATACTATAACCGTCACGAATGGTTACCGACCGCATATCACGGTGCAATCAATAGGAATTAATGGTTCACTACGTGATTATGGCCCGATGATTTAGCGCCATAAAACACGGGACCATATCCGATGGTTACGAGAACCTCATCTATAAAAGGGATAAGAGAAACAGGACTGGTAAGCCAACTTTGGGCCAAAACTTTACTACTCTTCTTACATTCAACTCCTGTTCACAAACTTCTCTCTATGACTTAAGCATTGGAGGGTCTCGTCGGACACAAATCCAGTCTATGTGACACTGTCTTGCAGGTATTCATTTCCGACAAGAGATGACGGGAGTTGGCCGCAACAGATTGGCGAGCCAAGTAGGGGAAGAGATGTATTCACTATGGCGAAAATCAGAGCCCAGCTTCTACTGCAATCGGATCGGTGAGACACTCTTTCCATCGGCAAGAGGTTTCTCCCCTTTCTCCAGTAGCAGAGCCTAGTTCCTCACGTCCTGTGATCACCACGGATGTCCAGATCGCTGTACTTGTGCAGCAGATGAATGTCCTTATGGAGGCAGTCAAAAGCCTCCAATAGCAACAGCCACCCACGGAGCAACCGGTGGCACAATCGGTGCCGTCCAGGCACAGCCGCCATCATCCATGGCAATCACCATCTCCTTCTCCGGAGCGACTGTCTCGGCTTCCTCATCGAGATAAATAACGACATTCTCGGCACTTTCGACGTGCTACTCATCGTTCCCGGCATTTCTTCTCTCCTTCCCAGCTCAATAGTATTAGGAGGGGAAACGACCGCGAATGCACTCTGTCTCCTTCAAACTCATCGGGTGGTTCTACCCCCAGAGTTTTCCAACGGTGATTCGATGATTATGAACATAAATTTTAAGAGATCAATCGCCAACTCGCTCAGCTTCAAGTGAAAGGTCAGAAGTCCTCCAACGACTACGACTTCCACACCATCCAGCCACTTTTTCAGCACGTCTTGAACCAACCAATCCCATCTCGGTTCAAGATGCCTCGGGTGGATCCATACAACAGATTCACCGATCTGATCGATCACCTGGAGAGCTACAAGGCTCTCATGACGATTCAGAGAGCCACCGACGTCCTCTCATGCATCGGCTTCCCGATAACTCTTCGAAAAGCTGCTCGAGCCTGATACTTCGGGCTTCAGTCAGAAAGCATATATTCTTTCAGACAGCTAGAACATTCTTTCGTGGCTCACTTCAGCACCAGCTGAAGGCCGCCATGAACTTCTGATAGTCTCTTCTCGATTAAGCAAAGAGAGATTGAAATACTTCAGGATTTCGTGGCTCATTTTAATGTGCCACGCTTGAGGTCAAAGACCTCAATGAAAACATGACTATCTCGATCATAAAAAAAGGTCTGAGAGGATCTCGATTCATGTATTCTTTGGACAAGACTCTCTCCCGGACTTATACCGAACTTCTGGAGCATGCATACAAATATATGCGCGCAGATGAAAGAGCTTCTGACCGATGCCAAACGGAAGGCAAAGGTCAGAAGAAGAAGAAATAGAAGAAGGAAGGAGCTCCGGTCGAATCAAGTTGGCCACCTATCGATGAACGAGCTTTGCCTCGACGATGGAGTCGAAGCCGAACTACGATAGGTATGACTCCTACACTCCTCTCTCTGCTCTCCGTGGTAGATCCTCATGAAGATCGAAGGAGCAAAATACCTACGACACCCCCACCGATGAAAGTGCCACCAAGGAGCCACGATCGAAAGAAGTACTATCGGTTCCATCATTATCATGGTCACGGTCACAATACCGAACAGTGCATTCAACTCAGGGACAAGATAGAGGTCCTGATTCGACGAGCTACCTTGAGAAGTTTCGGAGAGATCCACCGACTTAACCACCTGCTGATTGACGACCTCAGCCGCAAACTAGAGAAGCTAAAATAATCACCGACTGCAGGGGTGATCAATATGATCTCTCGATGATCAAATCTGGAGGGCAACTTTCAAAAAAAAGAGTCGGTAAAAGTCAGAGGATCGACTTCATCTTAGTACAGAATATATTTGGCTTTCTCTGTAAAAGCCAGAAGACCGACTTTATCTCGACATCGACTATATTTTGGCTGACACTGTAAAAGCCAAGATATTGACTACCGACTATATTTCAGCTTTCATTGAAAAAGCCAAACTATCGACTATGCCTCGGTGCCAAACATATTTCAACTTTTCACTGTAAAAGTCGATTATGCCGACTTAGTCTTAACTAAGTAGAATGCTATATCAATATGACCAAGATCGATTGGAACTATACAACTTGGCTACGGCCAGTCGAAGAATATTCGGCTTGCCATCGATTATCAGATAATCAGACATACAAACCGACCAAGCGTCGGGTATGAGATATTCAACTTACCATCGTTATCCTAACTCCAATCAAGTACGTCAACGCTACAATTAACGGATGATTCTACAAGTCCTACCAAACACTCGAACCATCGATCAATGTTCGGTAGCTGCTTTACATGGCAAATTCAACATTGCACACAAGCAAGACAAACATTTGGACTTGAAAAAAAATTCTTCTATTCATTGTCAAAAAGAAATTACAAAGTTGGACCGAAATCGGTTTACAGATTTGATTACAAAAAATAAGAAAAGCAAAATACACCGATCAAGCACTGTTGATATTCCATCTTGAGTCGATGCGGCTTCTTCTTCAGTGACCCTGTCTACCAACCTTGAAGGGACGATACTACTCAAGTTAAGATCTAGATACGGCTTTCCACCTCGTTATTTGGCCAACCACATCAACAGCTTGACCCACTCGTATAGGAACAAAGAGGGTCTCACCTGGCAATAGCTCAATCCACTCATACGAGAACAGAGGGGCTTCAGATTTTCATCCACTGTCATTAGCATCCTTGGCTTAGGAACTAATGCCGATGATAAGTCGGATTCCCTTGGTGCAAATGAAGCAGCTGCCCAATTCTTCTTCTGTTGAAAAAGTTCAGTTTCGGATGCTCCCCTTTTCTTGGCAGTATGCTGATGAATATCGCCGCTCAATATTCGACTCTGAAAGTGAAGAAGCCTCCACCTTCAGACCTGATTGGAATTCGTCCAACGGACTCTCCGACCGACCATCCTGAGAAGAAAAAGTCCTAGCCATCAAGGAAACAAAGACTAGAGGAAGAACTCAAGAAAAGACAGCAACACTTGAAAAAGATGAAAGAACAGTCCTTAGACACTAGGGTGATCTTCTCGCACAGTCTCAGCACCAGAAAAGATAAAATGAAAAGTAGAAGTTTGGTTGAGAGTGGCCCTATATATATAAGATCGCTCAACAATCAGGATTGAAGCAACCAAATCGAGATCATGTCAGAAGCAGACACATGGCAACATCTGAACCAACCATCGATCCGACGGCTCGACGCATCTGCACCAGATTAAGCCACGTCACCCTCATCTGCATGAACGATCATGACCCAACAACATTCGGACACATGGCAAAAATCTACTTGTTAGAATCATATCATCCGATGCCGAATCAATTTTTCGAAATGACGTCTGACATTGACGACTGATACTGAATCGTCATATCAATATAGCAGTTTAGAGACGACTCTGTGCTTGCCAAAACGACAAAGCAGCGATCGTCCGTATCCCAGAGTAAGTAGCTGCAGAATCGAAGCTCGATATGATAAGAAATAATTCTCTTCATCCAACGTGACAAACCACGTGACAATATACACATCGGCTCACCTTGGACTTGGGAGTGGGGGGCAATTATTAGGGTAAGTCAATCGAACTCCAACTCAAATCAACCAACCCCCGACTCCGACTCTACAACGGATGACTCCAACTTTACAACAACCGACTAAACTCTGACTCAAGCCAATCGACTCTCGATTTCAACTCGACAATAGCCGACCGACCGACCCCGACTTTGGTCTCCATGACTCCGACTATGCATCAGCCGAACAGACAGTTTCGATTCTTCATTGATCGATCGAACTAATGCGCTGATCTATTGTCGGTGGTCGATTAAGTTCGGTCGATCGACTAATATTCAACTACCGACTACTGACCACAACAGGCGACTTGACCGTCGGCATAACAGAACTAATAGCCGACGGTCGCTTAAGATTCTACCAATATATGACCGGCTAGTCAACTCAGACATACCATAACCGTCACGAGCGGTTATCGACTGCATATCACGGTGCAATCAGTGAGAATTAATGATTCACTAAGCGATTATGGCATGATGATTTAGCGCCATAAAATATGGGACCACATCCGACGGTTACGAGAATCTTATCTATAAAAGGGGATAAGGGAAACAGGACTGGTAAGCCAACTTTGGCCAAAACTTTGCTATTCTTCTTACATTCAATTCTTATTCACCAACTTCTCTCTCTGACTTAGGCATCGGAGGATCTCCATCGGATATAAATTCGATCTGTATGAATGCTATCTTGCAGGTGTTTATTTTTAGTGACAGCGAAGGAAGTTGGCTGCAACAATAGATTAGTAGAAAGATGCATTCAAAAAAGACCGGCTAATGGAAAGAAAGGATGTAGATGCTCGAAGATGTGGCCTCACAACATTAATGGCCATGTTAGCTTATAACAAGGGCAAGCATTAATGTTACAGATCACAGCTTTGATGGTTGTTAGTTGTCCTACATGATGTGATGCATGCAAATTCGGGTGCCGGAAAGTTCTATTGAAAGAGTGCTTTACCTAATTAATTTTAAAAAAAAATATTTATAAAAATAATCTAATTTTTAATTTATTTATCAAATTGATAAACAGGATAAAATACATTTTGAATGGCATTTTATGATGGCCACTCACCCACTTTTTTTCTCTATTTTTTACGTAGACGACGAAAAAAAATAAAGTCGCCAAATCAAATGGCATTTTTTAAAACACCATTCAATTTGGTCATTTTATTTTTTCCCAAAAAAAAGAAAAAAATAGAAAAAAAATTATAATTATAATTTTAAAGTTATAAAAGAATAAAAATTATAATTTTGATTAAAATAAAAATCATCATTTCAAATTATCTTTTCAAAAAATATCTAAAAAAATTGGTATAAAAAAATAAAAAATATCATAAAAAATTAAAAAAATAAAAATTATAATTTTAAATTTAAAAAAAATAAAAATTTTAATTTTAATTCGAATAAAAATCATCATTTCAAGTTACAATCCTTTTTAAATTAATTTTTTTAAAAAATCATAAAAGAAGGAAAAATGAGAAAAAAATAAAAAAATAAAAATTATAATTAGTTGATACATATAAACGGATAAATTTGATTTTTTTATAAATATATTTTATAGTATTCATAATCTATTAAAATTTTAGCTTACTAATTTTTTTTATTTTAACTATCAGTTTTTGTGGGAGCCATATACAGATGAAATATTGGCTAGATTGCCGTAAATGTGTACAGTTGGACATAACATATGGACTGCTAGGATGTCACTTATTTTTTTGTTTGGTAGAGTGGCATCTTTCCATTCATGTCCTACAGTAGTTTGGTTAGATTCAGGGCATCCCAGAGCAGTTTGATACCAACCAAGAACTTCATCATATTGATCGACGAGGGAGAGCAGTATTGACTGGCGTATCAGACATACAGAGTACATCGATATTTGAGATGCACGTCAAGATCATATTGTTCATGGTGATCCTATTTGAGAGGCCGTTCATATATCAAGGACTACATGGCTTGATTTTTTAGCATTACAGTGCGAGTCATTGAATAGTCTCGGTATGCAGTTTTCGGATACGAGAGCGAGAGTTCTGCTGTGCGTCTTTGGTAAGACTATGAAAATTGTTTATGTTATGTGTTATATTTTTATTTTATATTTTATAGTATATTGACTGTTTTATTTTTATTTTGTAGACTGATTCAATGTCGGATCTTGTGTTGGACGCTCGTCGTGCTTTATCTACGACTGATGAGACGAATGGATTTCGGATACTGCGTGAGATAGAGAGAACAAGTTTCGAAACATTGGTGGCGATTGGTGTTGATCCATATAGCTGTGCGTCTGGGTATGGAGCAGTCAATACATCAGATTTGAGATATACGCCGTCACCATATATTCCATATATGCCATCACCGCATATTCCCAGATGTCATCACTAGATGCTGCACAGATGCCACCGCCTTTTATCCACAGATGGCAGTGCCTTCTTCTTCCTACATCCCCAGATGATATCATCGGGTACCAGTTGGCCACATGAGTATGATACTTTCTTTTCAGGCCCATCCGTATATCCAGATGAGAGAGTTGAGCGGGTCGCTCAATCTGTAGATGATTCGACAGTATCAATTATTCCTGAGCAGCATGACCAGCAGACCTCCTCCACTGATATAGAGGAGGAGCCATCACAGCAGGAGCAAGAGCAGCCATTGAGGACCTTCTTGAGAAGGTCCAAGCGACCACGGGCACCACGACATCCTTATAGACTTAGTCTTTTTTAGATTTGTACTTAGTATTTTTGAAACTTTTATTTACTATTTTTTATATACTTGACATTTTTATTCTATTTAATATTATTAATTATTAATTTTATTTTATATTATTTAATTTCAAATGATCGGATATTATACTTTGTGGATATGGATACACATGCTCTAATGTGTCTCAAAACATTAGGAGAGAAAAAATTATAACGTAAATAATAATAATATATCAAATTATTTAATTATATTTTTTAAAATATCTAAAAATAAGTTAAATCAGATAAGTCAGTGGGGAACCATCAAAGTTAAATCGATATATGAGATGAATCAGACCGCACTGGTACATCTCAATCTAGTACGGGCACGAACAGCTACGTACGGTGCAGTATGGAGAAAAAAATTAATTAATTTGAAATGAAGAAAGTAATTTAAAATGATATTTTTATTGAATTAAAATTAAAATTTTTATTTTTTTAAATTCAAAATTAAATTTTTATTTTTTTCTCATTTCTTTTCATTTTTCTTTTTTATGGTATTTTTTATTTTTTTAATTTTTTAAGATTTTTTGGAATATTTTTTTAAAAGAATTAAAATTTGATTTTTTATTTTTCAAAATTTAAAATTATAATTTTTATTTTTTTCTTCTTTGTTTGGAATATTTTTTAAAAAATTAATTTGAAATGGGGAAAGTAATTTGAAATGATATTTTTTATTTTAATTAAAATTAAAAATTTTATTTTTTTAAATTTAAAATTATAATTTTTATTTTTTTTCAATTTTTTACTTTTTTAAGGCACTTTTTAATTTTTTATTTTTTTGATATATTTTTTTAAAAAAATTAATTTGAAATGGAGAAAGTAATTTGAAATGATGTTTTTTATTTTAATTAAAATTAAAATTTTTATTTTTTAAATTTAAAATTATAATTTTTATTTTTTATCATTTTTCTTTTTTTATGATATTTTTTTATTTTTTAATTTTTTAAGATTTTTTTGAGATATTTTTTTAAAAAATTAATTTTAAATGGAGAAAATAATTTAAAATAATATTTTTTATTTGAATTAAAATTAAAATTTTTATTTTTTTAAAATTCATTCAAAATTATAATTTTTATTTTTTCTTATTTTTTTTCTTCTTTTATGATATTTTTTAAAAAAAATTAATTTAAAAAAGAGATTGTAATTTGAAATGATGATTTTTATTTGAATTAAAATTAGAATTTTTATTTTCTTAAAATTTAGAATTATAATTTTTATTTTTTTTAATTCTTTTTTATGGTATTTTTTTACACCAATTTTTTTCAGATATTTTTTTAAAAAGATAATTTGAAATGGGGATACTAATTTGAAATGATAATTTTTATTTTAATCAAAATTATAATTTTTATTTTTTTATAAATTTAAAATTATAATTTTTATTTTTTTTATTTTTTTTTTTGAAAAAAATTAAAATCATCAAATAAAATGAGTTTTTTAAAACGCCATTTGATTTGGTGATTTTATTTTTTTTTCATCCACGTGGAAAATAGGTGGAATAGGGTGGTAATGTGGACATCAAAAAATGTCATCTTGAATGACATTTTATTTGTTTGTATTATTTTAATAAATAAATTAAAAATTAAATTATTTTTGTAAATATATTTTTTTAATTAATTAGGTAAAGCATCCTCTATTGAAATGCACAGGGATAGAATGGGTGACTTTAGGAGTTCTTGGACAATGGACTTGACAGTGGCCACTCATGACCAACATAATTAGTTGGTCTTGTAGGATAAGGGCATCCAAGAACCTCCAAGAGGTAACCAATACCCAATCCCATTTCTGAACTCAGTCTAACCCATCCCACTTGAACTTTAGAATACGACCAACATAGCCCAAATAGACCCATTCAATTCCATAATTTCTCAGATGAATATAACCCAGGGCGAATTTTGTAAAGAGTTTGGTTGAGTGAAGTATTCCAATCTTTGACCAAGTCGAGCTAAAACATTAATTAGGGTTGGTGTTTGCTAGATTTGCAAGCAAAGTTGATTCGCCATCAAGACAAGCATGACTTGAACTTGACCTGATTTTTTTTTTTCTTTTACCCTGGCTGATGACTCGAACTTATTTACTATAGGGTTAGGTTCATGAAAATTTTTTCGACTCATCGAGTCACTTGAGCTGTACCAAGTTAAGCACGATGGCTTAATACCTAATCAGTAAATTTGGTGTGGGTTGGGTCGAGGCTAGTTTTTGGGTTTATTACCAAGATAAAAGGAAACATACAATATTTTCAAAGGAAGAGAAACAATATGGCTAATAGGAGGAGAAAATCCAAAAAAGTGAATCGGTGCATTTTTGTATAAATAAATAGTCGTTGAACCTTAATTCAGCATTCAACTTGTAAATAAATAACCAAAATACTCATCCTACGAGCCCAAACATGGCAAAGAAGTCAGTGACGAAGGAAGTATTGATTTCAAAATCATGGGATTTGTCTGGGTTGAATGTGGTTGAGGTTGGATTGGAGTAGGAAAATATATGTTTCAGACTGGGCCTGATTCTTCAAATGGATGAGTTCCTAGACCTAAACCCAACCCAAGGGCCACAAACTAGCTCAGACTGGGCCCTAAGGTCCCCTCTCTTCTCCTTATTCCTCTCCTCAAACTTTCCCATCTTTTCCATAAACTGCTAGGCTGGAAACCTACTACTTCGATCTTGTCGACTCCAAAATCCGATAACTACTTGTTGATCGAGTCAATCAGGGAGAATTTGCATTAGCAGGCTGTCTTTCTTGAATTGATCTTGCCAACCTACTTGATGATTCCCATCAGCCAGATAACAAAATAGAAGACTGTGTATTGGAGGGATCAAATGCATAGAAAGAACCTTTGATTGAGGTTGTTTATGTGGATGTAAGTATATTGCAAAGAGACTCAATACACCAGAGATCTATGCTAAGGAAACTTGAGATGATTTTCGGAACCTCTTTTTTTCCCAAAGATGGCAAGAAAGAGGATGGTTGGCTTCGCAACTCTTCTTAAGTCAATAAAGATCAAATGTTGGAACCTCATGGATAAGGAGAAGGTAATGGAATTGATAGAGAAATTCATAGACCTAGGTAGAATAGAATTAATTTAGGTTATAGGTGTGGTTTTAGCTGTATTGACTGCATCTTTAGATGTAACTGGTTATTCCTCACCTCTGGACCAAATTAATTATTGGCAGTAAAATTGTAGCTGGTGTATTTGAAGCTATTTTCTTTAAATACTCCTTCCAGTATTGCCAAAGATAGTTTTAGGGAAGAGATTCATTTTCTTTCCAACTTTCAATTCTTCTTCTCCTTTCGAATCACCAGGATGTCCTGACCCAACAAGATTTATTGAGCCTGACCTAGGTATTGATGTTCGTGTTCGTGTCTAGCCTTATTTAGAAAATTTCTTAAGGAACCCCAGATGTTCTGATCTGAGGAAGATATGTTGCTTTTGTAAGTTGTTTGGTTGTTTCCATCTTGTTTCTGATTAAATTTCGGCTGGTTAATAAATAGTCTGATGCTTCCCGTCCAAATCTATGTGGTGGGACTCTATGACGAGTCGACCTGAAGCTGGATGGTTTGGCGTTAAGCTAGAGGGCAGTGGAAAGGTGTATAGGATCATGTTGACCTACTTGACCTGACCCATTTGCAGGTCTAATGCTTGCAAAATTACAGCCCCAAATCCCATCTAGCTGAGAAATATACGAGCCCAATCTGTTCCAAAGAACAGATCAGGTGGAATCATATTTGGTTTAACCTGCCCCAAATTGCAGCCGTAGTAAGGTGTTGACTGGTCTTGGATTAGGCCTGGCCCAGTGGCATGTTCCCATTGGGAGTAGCGATTGTTATGGGCTTGAGAGTAGGCTGGGCTTCAGAGAAGGATCTCATTGGCAGTGATGGAATCAAAACAGGCCAGTTTGACTGTGCTAAGGAATGAGGTAATTGGGTTTCCTAAATGTCCTTAGTTCACTCAGACTTAGATTAAGACCCAACAAAGTCAAATTTTAAGCCTCATAATGACAACAGCGTTGGGTCAGATTGGAAACAGCCTGCTTGGATATGTGACGAGGACTAAACTACCGTGCTGATGTGTTAGGCCCTAAGTTCACAATCATGCCTTCACCGGCCAATTGGAAACGGCCACGACATCGGTAGAAGGGTATTATTGTCGGAGATAATGCAGCTGAGCTCTGCCTAGAAGCAAATCAGGTTGGTCAATTCACATGGTCTACTGACTTTAATTTGTTATACAATGACATATAAGTCTATTTAATGAATGAGATTAGGAAGGCAGATAAGGGCTATCGAAACTTAACAAGCAAATAATGGACCTACTCTTGGAAAACAACAATGGTGATGGCGATGGCGATAATAGCTTAGCTTATACGGCACATTACATCTTCATTTCTAATAGGATGATATGTGTCACAATTTGGCTTTTTAAATTGAAGTTAACAATCTAAGTACTTTTTGTGCTTTTGATTCTAGGGTCTTGGATCATGGTGCTGCAGCAACTAGTCCCAATAGGGAATGCACCATTTTCAAGCTGCAAGCCGTCTCGTAAAATGTTAGCATTGAGATTGTAAGAAGATAAGTTTTGAAGTCTATTAATTGTAACCTAAAGTGGGAAGGGTAACACTTCGGCCTCTTAAAATTTACAAAATTTAATTGGAGGACATGCTTGGCTAGAAGCTTGAACCGAGTAATTATACCTAGTACCACAGTTTAAGGATGTGAATTCGAGGCCAATTCGACTTCCTACATAGGATCACATCTATCAACAATTGTAATGATGCCATTACTTCTATTCCAATGAGGAAAATTATTGCACCAATAGATAGACATACAAACTACAGCTAGTTGTTTGCTAATGCTTCTTGGGATGCTTCTTTAATTCCTCAGGACTTGTGTTCCTTTTGATGTTCCTCTACATGCACAACGATTCTTTTCTATTCTATTAAGGTAAAACAATTATATCACATCCTTTGGAATAGCAAAATGCTTCACAAGCATCAAAATCTAGCAGTCATTTCCTGAAAAAAGACCAATGTTCATGGTGACGAACTCAACAAATTTTTACCTATCTTATCCTCCCTTGCCCCCTCCCCCCACCAACCCAAAAAAATAAAAAAAAACCTCCAAGAAGTGAGAACCCAAAGCTGTAAGATGACATAGTCTAAACAGTCACATCATGCAGAAAAAGAGTTTGGAATCTAAGATTAGGTAAATGACACCAAACAAAAGTAATACAGGAAGGGCATCTCCAACCCTTGGAACCTTTAGGCTTGAAACCAGGGCATCTCCACCTGAAGTCAAGAAAAAAACCGGCGACGTGCTTCGGTTTTGCTATGCTTGAAAGCTACCTTCAACCTTGTTTGGCATATATGTGTGACATCAAGGAGGAAGACAAAAGAAGAGAAAAGGAGTTAGCTTACAGATTACACCCACCTGTTATTAAAGATTTAAATAATTTTTCCATTCCGTGACAGGGTTTCCAACATCTCTCACCCATTTCTCTGCCTGCCTTCTTTACATATATAAATCCACGTGTGCTATTTCTTATTGATTCTCCTTTCAAACAACTATTCTTCTTGATTCTATTTGTCATCCATGTATACTGTTCTTCTTCTTATACTTTTATTTTTCTATGTTTCTGGATTGTTGGGTTTATAATGACATCAACTTGCCACCAATGAGACTAGTCCCGGGTCATGGGCACCACCTTATTTGATACCTATATATATATATATATATATATATATATATATATATTTCCAAGTTTGTACTTTGGCTTGTGGAGAGATAGGTTGTCGTTTGCTCATTCCTACAGGGGATGGTCAGGATGCTGAGACTTTCTGAGGCCAAGTGAAGAGATGATGGGAATTGGGCAGGTAGGGTTTTGGAAAGTAGAGATGAAGAGTGGCACATGCCTTTTTGACTTGGAACCAAATTTAGAGGGATGAGCCTTGCATAATTTGTGCAAAAATCTTGCTTCTCTAATGCCTTTTTGGACTCATCACATGCCTATGGCCCAAATTTTTCCATTTATCCACCATGATATATGTATGTATGTATGTATCTACATGCGCACGTGCACACACGTGCGTATACATATACATACATACATACATACATAATATATGTGTGTGTGTATGTATATATGTATAATTTTAATTTGTGATCTACTCACATATCAGAGGCAATATGCATCACATTGCCTTTGCTCGCAAGCAAGGTGATAGAGTTATATATTGGTCTTCGGTATGATCGATGGTGATGGAAAAAAATAATGAATGGAGTTAAACACTTGGAATATAATTTAAACAGTAAAGATAACTATTACTCATGGAATCTAACTCAATCAAGAGGTGTTGGTCAATTGGATGATCCATGACCACAAAGAGAAGACTCTAGCCATGAGATTTTTTTTTTTCCTCCTTCAGAACAACAGGGTGAGGGTCACCAATTAGAGTTGTCAGAGTCTGAAACTTGGGAAATACCGAAGGCTTGAAACCAGAGTCTTTTTACAAATGGAAGTGGATGCAACTACTAGGCTATATTTTGTGTTGCTTTAAAAGAAAAAGAATGCTGTAAAAAGCCAATCAGAAGCACATATTTCTTGATACACAGGTTTGGCAAGTTTTATATTGCCATTGCCGTGATCAGCTCAAGGACAATGTACATAGGTGTTACTGTATTAATATTTCAATAAATCTTTATTTGATCTCTCTCTCTCTCTCTCTCTCTCTCTCGTGTATGGATGCCTACTTTTCCTCTTTGCTTCATTCCAAGAAGAAGATTTCAATCTTGTTATAAAAAATATATTGAGCTATTGCCAGCCTAACAATCATGGTAAGAACATTAGGGAGAAAAAAATCATGGTATGGGATGCAGACTAGTCCTGTAATGAATTCTTTTAATAATAAACTATAACAATTCACCTTTCACAAAATAGATGGGAATGAAAGACATGCTAGGGGATTTAGTGTGAGACCTCCATGTATCTTAAGGTTAATCCCTTGAGAAGGACATTAAGAACCATGTGATGAGTAAACACTTATGCTAATTTAGATGTTTTAAATAAAATCATGGATAGCTATAGACTTGACCTAGAATGAATCTTAATTGGCTGATCTTTGAAAATTGAAGCCCACCAAAAATTTTCTGAAAAAAAAAAGGTTTAATCAGAATCATAAATCAAATCCATGTCAAAGCCCTACATGTTGCTTTTATCTAGTATCTTATATGTAGATCCATTAACTAGATAGCTCAACTCCACGCCTGAAATAAAGCAATCAGTAATAACTGGATTAGCTTGTAAGATCAAGCTACTTCAGATGGCCAACTAAACTTGAACCTTGTTAGTTTTATTCTCAACTCTGCTGTTCTTATAGATTCTTCTCTTCCACAAACACAATGCTATGACCTGAAAATATGCAGCCCTTGTATCTTTTCCCCCATCATCCTTAAATATTTGAACTCATTATTCAGCCAGCTAGTTGGTTGCCTTGGCAATTAACAGGAGTTATCACAAAATGTTAAACTAAGAGGGCATTCACATGAACCATTTTTAATCCCTTTTTTTTCATTCCCTATTCAATATTACATGGAGAATTAGAGTAGACAACTCACTGTTTTGGAGTAGCAACTTCTTGTGAGGAATCAAGAGTGAACCATGGTTACCATTTGAAACTTCAAGGTTGGTAAGTGTGGATTTGATTGGATAGAAGACAAAGGAATTAAACTTGTGACCAAAAACCATGCCAATGGGGGCAAATATAATCCCACCATAATTGTCTTTTTAGTAAATAAGCATCCAATTGCCAGGTGACCAAGAGTCTTCTTTCTTTAATATCTTTAACACTGCAAGATATTTTAATTTTAAGAGAGTTGAAAGGCTTGGCTTTGGACACAAATGGATGAAAGGATATGTACTCTCTTGTGTCCAGAGGAAGGGCCCCTTCAAAAGACAAGGTGGGCGCGTTTCACTCTTCTAACGCATACTGCTGCCAATTGCGTATCAAAGGAGCAGGCTCACCCAAAAGACTAAAATACTACTCCAAGCTACTGCTACTGACGTGAACATTTGAGCTAATAGAGCACAAAGTTTAGAATAATCCTTTTCTAGAGAAAAGTAACCTCACTAAGAAATTATGACTCATGAATAAACTAAATGAGTCTTATATCTTCCGTGAAAGGCTGTCCAATTCCAAGATTAATATCAATCTTATCCATAATTATAAACTAAACTTTGTTCGAAGCTTGGAATTAGATTTTTTTCAGTTAAATAAGTGGTTCTTTTGCATTATAATGATTTCTCAGATTACCTCGATTTGGACCAAGAAATTAACTACGATCGATGCTAGACCATCTTATGTTACAAGGAAAATATATTTATTACAGATTGCCACTTGATAAATTATCTGAAATATTTTTGATTGCAAGCTTGTTACGGAAGTTTGGATGATTTTTTCTAAAGGTATTTGTTCTTTTCAGCTGGATACATAAAGGAGAACATAGGTGGAAGATGAGCTGCTGGATGTGAAAAAGACTAATGCCTTATCACCAAAGAAATGAATGAGGAAAAATTCCAATCAGCTGCCTTCAGCCTTATGCTTGTATCCAATAAAGACAAGATTGGTCTGCTCCTCTAGGTCTGACCTGAAGACAAGGAGAAAACATGCCTTGTGCTGTTCAGAGACCACAAGGTTAAGAGTAAATGCATTGGCCCCAGAGCTAGCTGTGCATTTATATTTGATACCAGGATAGCTTACGTAGGCATAAATGAATAGCCTATCCGTAATCCATTTGTTCAAATGTAGGTTTACTTGTCACTGAAATCAATCTGCTCTATGAGAATTGGATTGCAGCTTGCAAGCAGGTTTGGTGGATCGACAGACAATTAGATCCTAATTGATACATGCTGGATTTGGCTCGAATATAAACTCTGAAGCTACAGCTGCATTTGGCATCATTCTCACTTTTTTTTAAAAAAAAAATAAAAATAAAAATTTTATTTTTATTTTTTTAAAATTTATGACAACATAAAACATGCTTGATTCGTTTTTTTTTTTTTTTTTTTTTTTTTTTTTTCAAGCAAAATCTGATAGTGTAGCCACCAATGAGGAAGAAGGAGGGGGGATAGAGTCAGTAACGTGATTGACAATGAGAAAAAGCTCGACATCAGATAGAGAGACAATTGCTTTGCGGGCAAAAGAAGGATTGAGCCGTGTAAATTAAATACATTCTTTAAGGTCATTCAAAGAAAGCACATGGCTGACAAAGAGAAACAAAATTTTATTGTACACCACATGCACCGTGGGCCGTGCATCATGCCAATCATCTGGTCTTCTTCCTTTAAGCTTCATCACAAAAAGAAGACAAGATGATTGACATAATACACAGCAATATTGATGCATGCGGAGTAGGATATAATTTCTCCCTGACAAACCCTTTGTTGGAGTCATGCTGCAAAAGATATTTGGAGTTGAAACATAATAAAGAAAAAATATTTGTTTATTCAGCAAAAAAAAAAAAAAGACTGATGCTCTCATCAGAATAAAGAGGATTCCCATGCTTTGTTCAAGTCCATCATTACTCACATGCATACCCTCTGCACCACTAACATAGGATCCATCGACCCCTTCATGGCAGTCATCACCCTGGCAGATATACCCTTGTCTTTCTTTGTCCCCCTCAATTGCATTGCTTCTTATCTTTGGCAGACATTATTTATTGTAACAAAGAAAGAAAGCCTAGATTTATCAGACAACGAGAGTCAGAAAGCCTACATCACTTCAGCTATGTTTCTACCAGTCCATGACATGGAAATGAAACAGAGACTGGAGAGAATGATGGGAACAATTTGCTTACCATAAGATGGCAGACCATATGATTGAAGGAAACCAGTAAGTAATAAATTTCTTCTCCACCACAACCAGCATAGGCTATTAAGGGAACACAAAAAGGAAAGACAAGCAAAGGCATAGAAAATTAGAAAGAAACAAAGAGGGAGATGCTCCCTATGACAAATAGTCTGACACAGGCCAATGTACGATAGAATCTGCAGAGTGATGAACTATTAAATCTTTTCACTAAAACCAACAAACCGAAAGAAGCAAAGGGTACAGAAAAAGGAAAAAGTAAATACAAAAAAGTAAGGAAGAAATAGAGAAGGAGATGCTTTCTATGAAGAAAAGTTACCAACAATGCAACCCATATGACAGAGATTCAAGTATTCAACAGAGGCCAATGTACAACAGAATTTACAGTGTGATATAAATAGGCAGCATGACTCCTCTTCACACCTTTCTCCCTCAAAAAACCATGTCTCTTAAGCTATATCACAAACCAACAACACCAACTCACTTAATTAAACAAATATAATTTAACCAGAATAAACAAACCAATAAAAATAACAGATAAGAAAGAACACCTTTTAACCCTCTGAAGTAAAAGCAATACCCCCTAATTCTTTCTCTTATTATGTTCCATTGAGTTCATCAGGCAAGCAGGCAGCTCCTCATATAGATCCAGTAGAGCTCTTGGCCTTCGATCTGTAAAGGAGCTTCTTCTTCTTGGAAGTAGGGTTGTCGACAATAAGAACCACCTTGCCGGGCTCACTGACCTTGAAGGAGGCCTTCACCACAGGCTCTTCAGTGGCAGCCAACTTCCTTGTCTTCTGGACAATCACTGTATACCCATCCTCTGCATTTGGGACAAACTCAGCTCCATAGCTCACCTCCCATCCTAAGACTCGGAGCTCCCAGACCACAAGGCATGGCTGCTAAGTTAGCATTCAAATCCAAACAAATGCATTAAGTTGTGAAATTGTAAGGCTACCAAATTAGGTGAGATTGATATTGTAAGTCTTGAGGGAAGAATGAAGGTGTCGGACCTCAGTAACTGGAATTTCAACTGTTTGCTTGAATGAAGGCTTGATAGTGACTTCAGCAACAGCATCAGAGGTGGTGAAATCAGGGTCGTTGTCCTTGCTTAGACCTCCATATTGAACTGGGACCTGCTCAGGTGCAATGTATCTGTAGCAAAGAAAGAACAAAAACATCATGACAAATTTTATCACATAATTCGAAAAAAGAACATAATGTAGTAGAAGAAACTGTAGAAATCTTTACAAACTTGAAGAGGGTCTCTGCTGATTTAGATGGTCCTGCGAAGACAAACTTGCTCTTGGTCCTCTGTGTGAAGAAGGGACTGATCATCCTATTGAAAGCCAAGTACCACCATGGAACATTGATGAACACCTAGCAAGTTGCACCCATGTTATTACTACTTTCCCTTTTGTATTAACACAACTCAGTTTCATCCACTCCGAAAGCAAAGGTTAAAAAGTAAGAATAATGAAGACCGCTAACTTGGATGAATAAACTTTCCAGAAAGAAATAAGAATCTATCAAATTCATTAATCCAAAGATACCAAAACAAATAAATTCAAATTCTTTTAGATAAATTAACTTGATTCAACAACATCAAATTCAGCTATCAGAAAAGGAAAAAAAAAAAACAAGGGAACTAGAGACAATTAATCTGTAACACTTTCCTTCTATCATAGACTCAATATTATTTCACCCAATCCTAAAGCAAACGAATTGGGAAAGGGCAAAAGAATGAATCCAGCTTTATCAAAACAAATATCATGCTTTGTTGGTTTAGATAAAAATCCAACTCAATCTATCTCTACATAAAACAGAGCAAACAATCAAGACGCAAACTTTTTCGAAACAAACATCAATTCAGCCTAAAGTCTGAATCCATAAATTAAACTCAAGGAATTAACAGAGAAAAGATGAGATCTTTATAAAAAAAAAAATACCTTCTTGGCAATGAATTCAGGATAGTTGTCTTGGAGCATGGTGAGGGCCTGCTTCGTGGCCTGGCGGTGCTTCCCCAGCTTCGGCGAGTTCCTCAGATCGGTCACCTGGACCATGGAGGAAATCCCTCCCGGAGTGAAGTCCAATTGGCTCCTGATCCCCTTCTCCAGGTACTGGATCCTCCACTTGAGGAACCTCTGCCGCTTCTCCTCGTCGCCGAAGGCCTTGTCATAAAGCTCCTTGTTTTGGAACTCCCCATAGACGTTATAGCACACGGGGTGGCCCTCCTTGTCGTAGCCGTGCATGAAGACCACCTTCTCCAACTCCGGGAGGCCCAGGTCCTCCTCGAGGAGGGCATCGATGCCGAACTGCTTCCTCCAGATCACGGCGTTCTTGATCATGGTCATGGCGTCCTTCGCCTTGAAGTCCCGCGCGCGGAGGAACTTCAGCAGGATGGTGTCGCTCTTCTCGTCGCCGACGAGGGGGACGCCCCAGATGAAAACCTCCTCCTCCGGAGCCGCCGCCGCCGCTTCAGCGGGGGCCTCCTTTTCTGGCTCGGCGGCCGGAGTCACCTCCTCCGTGGCCGGGGGGACAACGGGGACGACGGTCTCCTCGATGGCCTCCACCGTCTTGGCCCCGTCCTCCTCCACCACCACCGCCTTTTCCTCCGCCGGCGGCGGCGGAGGTGGTGTCTCGACCTTGGCCGATGCCGCGGGCTCCTCAGCCACCGCTGGCTTCGGAGGCTCCTCCGGCTCCGCTGGCTTCGGGGGCTCCTCCGGCTCCGACTTCGCTGGTGGGGCGGCGGGCTCCTCGGCCTTGGGCTCCTCCGCCGGGGCGGGGGCGGCCGGAGGTGGCGGCGGCGGCGGGGGAGGGGTGAATTCGTTGTTGGCGAGGGCGGCCTGGACGAGCTGCTTAATCTCATCGAGGGCCTTCTTCTCGGGGTCCTGAAGGTCGCCGACGACGTTGCTCTCCTCCTTGAAGGAGCCGGACTCGGGGACGGCGGCCTTCTCGCCCTCGGGCTTCTTCTCCTCCGCCCCGGGGGCTGGAGGCGCTTCCTCCGCCGGCGGCTTCTTAGGGTCCTCCGCCACGGGAGCAGGTGGCGGGGGTGCTTCGGTCGCGACCGCCACCGCCACCGTTTCGACGGCGACGGCCTCCGTTGCGGGGGCCGGTTCGGGTACCTTGGTTGACGTCTCTTCGGCCATGGTCGACGTCGACTGGGTAATAATTAGGGGTGGAGAGAGAGGGAGTATAGACTACGGTTTTGGGGGTTAGTGGGGCGAAGGAAGAGATAGAGATAGAGATAGAGAGAGGGTTATATAGAGAGAGAAATGTAGAGAGAGAAAGGTGGGCAAGGAGAACTCCAGTCTGTCAGAGTCCGAGCCAGCACTGTCCTGCACTTGTGGGGACCCGCTATATTTTTATTTTTAGGTAAAACATCTGTTTCTTTTTTTTGGTAGAAACTGTTTATTTTTTTGGTAGAAACTGTTTAGTTCTTATTATTAGATGCTTAATTAAATAACCGCTAAAGTAATGTTTGGTCGGGACAGATTTTGGAACGACGACAGACTCCCATTCCATCAATTTTATCGAGAGAAATTATATCCATACATGAGCAACGAAAATATCTTGATCTTTTAAAATTTAATTTTTATTTTTTTAATATTTAAATTTTATTTTATTTTTATTCTAATAAAAAATATTATTATTTTATTTTAATTTTCATTCATTGTAATTTCAATTCCTGTTAATACAGGGATATCCTTCTGACCTCGGCCCATGCCAGAAGGAAACATTATATATATTTTTTTAATTTAATTAATATATAATTTAAAATTATATATATTTTTATAAATATTTAAAATTATGTGTGCACTTCGCAAATGTTTTGTATGTCTATCATTATCCACATACTAGTTGTTTCAATTTTTGAATAGATTTTTTTTATAGATTAATTAACACCAAAGATATGAAAAAATAAAATAATTTATAAATAAATATATATATATATATAATTATAATATTTATAAAAATATTATAAAAATATATATATCAAAATATATATTAAAAAAATATAAATTATTTTAAAAAAATATTAAATTGATTATAATAAAGTTATCTGCGTTATTCTATACGAATTTACAATTTGTAGACATTTGGCACTAAGATAGTTTGTTTATCCATTCTGATCCATAAATATTTTTTTAATATTTATTTTTTATTATTTATCTACATTCGCAATATAACTCATAGTTATGTATCTTTTATGTCCTGCATATTTATTAAGAGGCTAATCAATCAAATTTAAAGAGCTCAACCTCCTCTCTAACTAATTTCTTAGTTATTTTTTTCTTAAACAATAATATTGTTAAGCATTTTCTAATTCATAGTTACTCTTTATCATCCAAGTTAGGTGCTGCTATAAGAAAATAGCAGGAAATACATTGTGATTCAAGAAACCATTTCCCCTCCTCTCCTTGATTAGCATTCAGATAATAAATGGTTCTAATACCTAATAATTTTCAAGTACTTGTACAAAATGATGACCTGTTGCTCCAGGTAAAAGTCTAATAATGACCGGACTGCAGTGCCATTATAAGTTACCCGATCAACAACAAAACATGCTATTGTTCATTCTCTACCAACTACCAGTGTGGTGACCCCAAGATCATAATTATGTATCATTTAAAGAATCCATCATACCACTTCTCTTTTTAGCTAATAATAAGGCCAAAATACTCTTCCATGTAAAAGCTCCTTGACAATAAGGGTTAACAAAATGATAACTAGCATAAGTTAAACAAATAATCATGTTAAACTTTAAATCCATCAAAAGTTACCTTATTATTAATCTTATTATTAATTCTATAATAATTAGTGTAAAATTGCCTTATCCTCATCATTCATTTCTTTCTCTATTTTTTTTACTATAATTATTTTATATATTTTTATAAGTTTAAATTTGTAATACGCCACATAGCATAAATCTATATCTCTATTGAATGGATAGGAGAAAGCAATCTCTCCCCTATCTACAATTTTGTCGAATTTTCAAAAAAATCAAAAAAAAAAAATTATATGTATACCCTCTCAAATATTCAAATTTGCATAAATATCCTTTTAAAATTGATATCTGCATGTATATCCTCATAAAATATTTTTTTTTACATATGTACCCATATCATCTAATACCGTTAAAAATTAACGATTTAATATTACAATAACTAAAATACCCTTATGAATAAATATGCAAAAAAAATATAAAGATATATATGTAAATAGTAATTTTATCAGGGTATTCATATAAATTTGAATATTTAGAAGGATATACACGCAAAAAACTCTTAACATGAATATACCTCTCTTGGTTTGTTAATTTTTTTCTTATTCTAATAGAGAAAAATTAACATATACAACTAAAATAATAAATTTACTTAATTTATTAATTTACATAGGTAAAATAATCTTTTCATCAAATGATAGATTAAAATTATTTTATCTAAAAAATAAACAGATCATAACCATCTATACTTCTTCTAATGTATAATAATATGCTTTTAAAAAAAGTATCTAAATCTGATATTAGATGAATAGCTTGTATATTTGCATAGAGTGGATATAGTTGTGGATTTGGACATTATATAACAATAAAAATTTATAATTTTATTCTATTTTATTTTAAAATTTTTTATCAAAAATATCTTTGTGAAGTATATAAAGTATATCATGTTGTTATAGGATGGACATAATCATCCCATCTTATATAAAAATAAAATATAATATAGTATTGTAATACATAAAATATTATATAATATCGTCATTGTATTGTTATATTATGTAATATGTTACTACATTACGAGTAAGAGGATCTAAATTTATCTAAATGAAATAGATAAAAATTAAATTAAATTTTTTTACGTATATATCTTTCTAAACATTCAAATTTGTATGAATATTCTCATAAAATTATATTTATGTATATATCCTTATAAATTTTTTTTTTGCACATCTACCATAAAGATATTTTAGTCATTTAAATTTTAAATCATTAATTTTTTAATGACGTTAAATGTATGGATACATATGCAAAAAATAAGAAAAAAAAAGGATATACATGTAAAATAAATATTTTATAAAAAATATATATAAATATTAATTTTGAAAGATATTCATATAAATTTAAATGTTTAGGAGAGTATACACGTAAAAAATTTTAAAAAAAAATTTTATGTTATTTTTTGATTTTAAAATTTAAAATTATATGATAGAGACTTTCCAAATAGAAATAAGTGATCCGCAATAGTTAAAAAAAAAATTATTACCTCTGACTAATCAAAAATTTGTTTAATTGAAATCAATTAAAAACTCTGAGTGATCTCAAACTAATAAGTCGAGAGGTGAGTCTTGACGACATCTCGAGAATGGATAAGAAGAAGAGGAGGAAGATTCTCGATCAAATCAAATCGATGTGAACACAATCAAATCAAATCGAAAATCTTAGGGGCATTTTGCTCATATTTCCTTATAAAGAAATGATACCTGGCTTCACTGGAACGGTGCGGATGCGGGCGTGGTTTCGTGCTCGACAAAACTTGGTCATGCTATTTTCCGCCCACTGTTTGGCGCTTACTTGGAGTGCGCGGAATGACGGCGGTGCGGTGAGCGGTGAGCACGCTCACCGTTTGTTTCGACGGGTGCTGATGGACGAGGCGTGCGCACGAAGGCCGTTTCTCTCTGCCATTGACGTATATGATTTATTTATTTTTTTATTATTAACACATACAGACCATTACACTTTTAATATAAATTATCATGATCCATTCATTTCATTGGGCCTTCAACCCAGCCCAATATAGAAACAAACAAAAAAAAAAAAAAAAAAAAAAGAAGGCTTCTTCTATCCTCTCACCGTCTCCCAATCTAAGTCAGAAAGAGGCCCCCTCCGACTCTATTTAAGGAGGAGATCCCTCCTCTCTTCCTCTCATCAGAGAATCTGAAGTCCGTCGGCAGCAATCACTGGAAAGCCACTGTGGAAGACCGTCCCTGTACCTATCGAGATTTCTCGTCAGAAAAGTTTCGCTGGCATCGAAGGTAAACCTCCTCTTCCTTCCTCTCTTCTCCCCTTTCCTTTCCGTGCCAGTGTGCATGCTCGCCGGCAACCAGAGTCACCGGATTTTTTTGAGAAAGAGATTCGGTCCCTTTTGAATATGTGGGTACCGGTTGTCGCCGCTGGCCACCGACTTGGCCTTCCTCTTGCCGTCAGATCACCCTCCTCATGCTGATTGCTGCCCCTATGTCGGCTGCGTCGTCGGTCGGCCAGCCAACAGGGGATTGTGAGATCCCCTGTTTCGGCCCAAGGCAAGCCACGGGAAGAAGAAGAAAGAAAAAAAAAAAAGAAAAAGAAAAAAAAAAAAAAGAAGAAGAAGGAGAGAGACTTTCTCTCTCTGCTTTCTCTCTCTCCCACTTTTCTTCTCTCTACTTTCTCTTTCTCTCTCTACTTTCTCTTTCTCTCTCTATTTTTTCTCTCTAGGTTATTTCTTTCTCCTAAGATTTTTAGAATTTTGAAAAGAATGATAATGAATTTAAATAATCCTAGTGATGGATTTTTGACCTGTGATCGTCGGACAGTACACCGGCACCCACTTTAATCAGATCAGATATTTATAGATTTTATTTTCTATGATTTTATTGAATTATCCACGTGATAATTTCAGTATGATTTGATCTGATCGATCGGATTTATTGAATCATATCGTCTGAAGAGTCCAAGATGAATTTCTCTCTAAATTTTTTTTTGCTAGAATTTTTCTCTCTAAAATTATTTCTATCTCTTGATCGATTTATAAATAAAATTTTTTTTTAATATTTCTGATCTGATGAAGAATCCTGATCCATGATTGTCGGACAGTGTACTGACACTCATCTTGATCAGATCAAATATCTTTAGATTTTATCACCCATGATTCTATTGAATTATCTATGTGATAATTTCAGCATAATTTGATTAATTTATCTTGATCTGATCAATCGAATTTGTTGAACCGTATCATCCGATTAGTACATATTCATCTTCGTGAATTTCTCTCTCTAGAATTGTATCTTTCTAGAAGTTTATTTTTTAAAAATTTATCAAGAAAAAAAATTTATTTTGATGAGTTTGAATGATTCTAGTGAAAGCATCCTGATCCATGGTTGTCAGGTAGTATGCCAGCACCTTAATTAGACTATGAATCATTAGATTTGATCATCCATGATCTCGATCTAGCCATACTTAATTAGATCATGTTGATTTCATCAATCGAGATATTGGACCAATCGTAATGTTGGATTGTGTCACCTGATCAATTCGAATTGTACCTCATGAATTCTCTCTCCTCTGATTTTCTCTCTCTACTTGATTTTATGAAATCAATGAAGAAACCTCGGTCCTATCACTTCGAATCCGATTTGATCTGATAGTCAACTTTTGGATCGTTTATGTCTAATTAGATTTCGATTAGATGAAATTAGATGATCAGACCCAATCTAAATCGTTAAAATATGGTATTCGCATTCTTTCTTATTATTAAATTTGATCTCATATAGGTATCATTGACACCTGATAATCGGATATTGTGATATGATTTATGAACTGAAGAATTTTGAAAAAAAAATTATAGAATTATGTGGATTTATTGGAATGCATTCGAGGTAAGTAATGTTTCATTTTTTCTAGATTTATCAATAAATTATAATATATTTTTCTGATATAATTTGTGAAACGATGCATGAATTAGATGAATGATATTTTGTTATTAAAATATCTTATTTGAAATGTTATGATGAAGCATGATTGAACATATTAATTTCATGATGCATTATATTGATTGATTTCGATACTACATGATTATATATTTTCTTATCAAAATTAAAATATAAAATATAATTTATGAAGAATTCTGATATAAGAACAATATGAATTGACAACCTGACTATGTAAAAGACTCCGCTAATGGGGGCATATACGTTGGCAATAGATTTATCCTAAGGATTTATGTCGCCAGAGAGGCCAGCGATAAATCGTCAGAGAGACCAGCGGTTTCGAAGGATTTTGCGGTCAGATAATTCGTAGCTCACCGCAAAAATATACGCGATGTTATGACCCTGCCACAGAAAAAAAATGGTCATAGTTCATGGTTGATGAAAAGAACTTAAGAATGAAAGAAATTGAAATCTCGAAAGAAACTCGAATTTTCGAAAAAGAAATGAATTTGGCATGAACTATGTTGCATAATCGAAATTGATTTCGAATTGATGAACTCTATATACTTATTTTTTATAAATAATTATTTATTTAAATACCTGATAAAATCTGTTGAAAGTAATCATTGCTTATTGGGCTGTCTAGCTCATTACCTCCTATTTTACTATTTTTATAGATGTTAAGAAATTAAGATGATACAAGATATGAATGGAAGAGTGATTAGAAGCAGAATCTTCATATTTTTATTTTAGGTTGAAGGTCTTATTAAATTTGATGTAAGGCCTATGAAACTTTGTTGACTGTATTGAGATATTAAAGTTGAAATTTAGATTATTATATTTTTGATTTAAATTATTGACTAATTGTTCCGCTGTGAAGTATTGATATCGTGATAAGATGTCTTGCATACTTATGGGAAGAGTTTCCTATGAGTATGCGGCGGTTGCCATGACCCTCGATTCACAATCTCGGATCGGATGCGTGACATAAATATAATCTAAAAAAATAAAAAATAAATTAAAAAATAGACACCATAATAAAATTATAAAAGAAAGTTTAGATATCGAGGAAGAACAGATGGGCCTCCAATTACTTCACCTCATTTCGAATTTGCCGATCAATAATAACGATAAATTTTTTTTTATAAAATTTTTTTTTCTTGCAGCTCATGTCTGATACAGATGATGCTTGTCTAAGAAATAATTTATCTATCTTCATTCATTATTTTTTTAAAAAATATATTTTTATAAATAAGATAGTGATAAAGTTCAGACAGTAATAGAATGAGGATAGAATTCAAATTCAAATTATCATTAGCCTATACCTATAATTTTTATCATTTCAATTAGTTTGTGCTCTCTGATGTTTCTTATTTTTCTTTTGAATATATTAGATTTTTTAAATTTCTTATCATTTCAATTAGTTTGCACCCTCTGATGTTTCTAATTTTTCTTTTTCATATATTATATTTTTAAAATTTCTATTGAGACCTCAATTTTCTACCAATATGTAATACAAGAAAGCCAAGAAAGATTATAACAGGTTTTTTACTCCTAAATAGTCTACCATAGCACAAACAATGATCCTTTCTTTTTCTTACATTCATATTGTTTCTCTAAACAAAATATTTTTTTAAAATTTCAATTATTATTAGAATTTTTCAAAAAGAATTTGTACCACTTGAAAAAAATACAGGAGAAATAGTTTGAAAATAACATCAGCATTATTATATTATTATATGTTAGAATGTCCCACTAACGACCCTTACAACAATCATTATTTGATACCAAGAAATTTGAAATCATACATTGTAGGGCGTATAATGATTATTGAAATAGTGACAATCGTAAACAATAATTTCGGTGGGCTTTAGTTATAATAAAATAATAATATTATTGAAACCTGGTGACGAGGTAGTCACTGATATGGTAACTTTTCAATCTACCGTTGTCGAATCTATCATATAGTGGTTGAGATCTTGGAAAATCTGGTTTCTTGTCAAATTTTTCTATTTTGCATCTTGACCAACATAAGCCTGGGATCTTCCTCCATCTCGGTCTTGGCCATATATGGAGATGATCGCAGCTTTTAAGGCATTTACTTTTGATAGACTTATCAACATTGCTCGGTTGCAAAATATGGCAAGTATAATGTTTCGCAGTGGACCAACGTTAATGTGGCAAAAATCCTCCATGTTCACTTAGGTGCTGTCGGACCCACATATGCAAATAGTCCACAAAATCTAGGTATATATATAGTGTCTCCATTACGGGCTTCATCATGAAAATTGATGATGATTAACGTGCTATATTTTTTAGAAGAATAACATGTTGGATGCTTTCTTTTACCCCTCCATCTTTGATATACACTACAACCTATGGAAGTTTTAGATACCTTGTGAATATTTGTTGATGGTAAGTAGTTAATAGGTATAGTCTTATCTCATTTAGTTGGCACCACTATCGGAAGAGCTCATCTTCGGAAGAGCTCCATTTGTCACTGTATTAATTTTAATTCCCAAATATATTGTTGCATATCGGTTTTTTTTTTTTTTTTGATAATTCTATAGAATCTCAACAAAAAGTAGAGGAGAGAGGAGTTGTAGCGTTTACGGCGAGCTTAAGGCATTGGCTGCTATGAGCTCACAGAGTTTTCTACTTTCAATTGGACCACCTTTTATGACATAATTTCATATTAAGAAGAAGAGAATGAAGAGGTTGGACACTCTTGAGGTAGATCTTCATCATCTAGCCGACTATCTCTTCTCCTCACCTCTCACCAATTAAGTGCATGATGACTATCTCACTCTCTCATCTCCGTATTGACTTGGTTATGAATTCAACTGACTAAGTGCTATACTATGAGTTGAGCCGACTTAGATTGACGGAACTTGATCAAGTCGGTATTTAACCGACTTAGCTCAACACAATCGACGACTAACCGACTAACAATTCGATATATGATTGGTATTTAACCGATGACCTACTCGGTGCTATACCGACTATCTAAATCTCGTATATCTGGGAATCAAACAATGGTTATTCAGCACGAGCAGTAACTACAAGCGAATGTGGAGCATAATAATTGCCCACGAGCGGCTCATTACTCGGTCTTAATGACAGTTAATGAGGTAACCGCCCATCAAATATCATAACTCTCATATTCGAATGCTCAGAGGTGGGAGTTATACAGTAACGGCTTTGCTTGCTTTATATAAGTGGTCAGTTATGGAGGACCAGATAAGCTAAGCTTTTTAAAGATAAATTTTTGGACTCTCACTTTTGACTTTCGATTGTATCATTTTCTGGCTAACTTAAGCATCAGAAGGTTCCTCGCCAGACAACTTCCGATAAGAGAATTTATTTTGCAAGTCTCCTGCCGCTCACCACTCAAGCACAACAACTTGACTCACTGCCGACCATCTCACCAGAGATTGGCCGCAACAGATCCCATAGATATTCAAAATGTGCCTAAGGGGAGCTTAATTTTAGGATATTTCATGCTCTAAATTTTGACATGTGAAGAGGCATAATGGCATAAGTTTATTTGGTAATGACATTGAAATCGGAATGCCAAATTCCTGATAATCACATCAGCAGCTGAGCTAACATGACTGAGAATGTTGCTAACAAAATTACTAGAGCAGCAGAAGAAGATGAAGAATGAGAGCATTGATTCATGATACTGTGGGCTAGGGGTGCAATTTATTTATGGGGCCAAAGATGGAGGCCACGGCGAAGCAATTAGGGGAGGGGATGATGCCGAGGGATAAAGGCTCAAGTTGTATTTTTTGTATAAATGAGTGATTCATCTTCTCTCATGATATAAATTATTGAATCATGTATTATATAGATCTCAAAGCGCTTCACCCTCTTTCTTTCTTCGTCTGTATATTTTGAAGTAGTTATTGTGCGGTCCAATTGTTGGCATTGATAGAAAGAAAGTGAATAAGTCTTTCACGCAAAAGATACAACCTGTTCTCAAGGGATAAAGCATCTTATTGATTTGTACTTCTCAATTACTATGGTCAAATCAATTATTGAGACTCGTGGCAAGGATGTGCACATGGAAATCTCGTTTGTGTAATTGATCTAACACTCCTGTTCTTCTAAAAGTGTGCTTCAAGACCGGGGGAGTAGGATTGGAAGAAAGCCAAGTAGAGCTGAGTGGTAGGTTGCTCTCGCTCTGCTTGTTATATGAAGGGACAATCAAGTTTGAGTCAAGTTTTTTGTTCTTACTGAACTCAAAACCAAGTAAAACTAAGCTCTAATAGCTTTTGCAAGTCCTAGGTGTTCATTCTGGCCCATTCATAAGTGAAGCTTTAAAGAAGTCTAGGTATGGCTTCTTTCCTGTCCAAACCAAGCTCAAAGAAGCCAATTATTGAGTTCAAGCAAACAACTTAGTTCATTAGCAGACATAGGTAAAAATGTAAGTGGCCGAACCTCCTGGCAATTGCAACCCTTTTTGTCAAGGAGAGCTTGAGCACCCTCACCTCCTCATATCGGAAGAATGGGATCTAATCTGTGCCCCTACAATATTCCAATTCAAATTTGGATTTTATTCATTTGAGGTAGCAACCACGACCCTTTGTCAAGGGAGACTAAGGGGGTGTGGTGGAAAATAATTTTAAAAATGAAAAGACATTATTAAAACAGTGAATTTCGCATGAAACATCTGCTTAATTATCAATTCTGCAATAAACCACCTAATTGTCCTTTTCTTTTGTGCAAAATGACACATGTTAGAGATCCCTGGATAATAGTCTAAATAAGTGAATTGGATAACCTAGGCTAAGTGTTAGCCAGGCGGTAGTCTAAACAAATGTGCATCAGGATGGTATTGGGTGTTCAATAAATATGCAATTTCTATCTTGTATTTAGAGCTTGGGGGCAAAATTATTGGTACATCTCTTAATCTGTATTGTTTTCCAAGAAAAAACGGTCCAACATTTTTCTGAAAAGTCAATAATTAAGTAACTTTTTGTGAAAATTCATTTAAACGTTCTTCTTTTGGAACTTGATTTTTATTCGCATCAAGTAAGACTCGAGGAAGCCATTGATTCTCGAGGCATTATCGCAATGAAATTTATTACTTATGCTAGTTGATCTTGTTCTGATCCCAAGAAAGAAACAACTATATGATTTTGGTCATAATCCATGATCTCATCTAAAAAGACTAGTCAGAAAATATTATTTGAATTTCTTGATCCTCTAAAAATATTCAAGATCTTCTCAACAAATAATCGATATGGGACTAAATACATATTTATGCGGATCCTCACATACTCTCTCTATTTAATCTCTGACGTCCTTGCTAGCAAAAAGATTCAAATTTATGCTTCCATTCACAAACACCATGATCAGCCCGTGGCTAGCCCTAATGAACTTATGTTGCAGTATCTCCTAGTCCACATAGATTATGGATTAGATCGGCTTTGATACTATTTCTCATAATCTAGAATTTCATCAAAAAAGACTAACTAGAAGGTATTATTTTAATTCTTTAGATCTGTATGAATACCCAAGATTTTTTTTAATGAATAATCGATGTAGGACTAAATATATATCCTCCTCACAATCTTATTTTAACACTACAAGAAAATTGATTATTAGCGACGGTAAAATGCAGTCGCTAATAATGGGAATGCCATCGCTAATGCTATTAGCGATGCATCGCCGTCGCTAAAAAGCGATCGAAAAAAAGCTCGACATTAAAATTGTATATTAGTGATGACACCACTACCATCGCTAATAAGGATAGTAGCGACGGCAATTAGCAACGGCTTCCCATTGCTTATAATATTTTTTAAATTTAAAATTAAAAATTTAAAAAAATAATAATAGTGATGGCATTCTATCTCTAATAAGCCATTGCTAATAATTATATATATTTTTTAAAAAGATATTTTTAGCAATTATATTGATTAAAATCTATTATAATTTAATTAACAAGTAATTATATTTACTAAAATCTATTATATTTAAATTAACAAGCAACATATATTTATGGATATTACACTAACTAATAAATAACTATCACCATCATAAATAAAAAAATTAATATTATATATTATATTAAAATTAAATTATACAAATAACACTGCTTAAATATCAAATACATTACATCCAAACTTTAAAAAAAAAAATCAACAAAGATCGTCCTCCTCCTCCTGCTCCTACTCCTACTCCTGTACGTTCTTTACAGTAGTAGGTGGATGAGAATCAGATGTCCTAGTATCCTGTAATGAAGAAAAATAAAATATTATTAATAACTTTAGAACTAAATTAATTGAAACTGTAAAACTATTGTAATTGATGCGCCTCAAGCATAAATATTTATGGAGAGATATATTTTGATATACTATTCTGATTCTCGAACGGATTATTTCTACATATTTCATTTGATGATGCAGAGCTATAGACATCTCCAACTAGTACTTCATCGGATAGTTAAGTTGAATTTTGACCCTCTGGATATTCCCTCCCTCCCACTTAAAGCTCAAACCGGCATAGAGGGATATATTTCGATATACTTCTCTAATTCTCGAATAGATTGTTCTTATATATTTTATTTGATAATATGAAGCTTAGTCGTCTCTGATTCATCTATGAGATAGTTAGATTGAATTTTGACCCCCTGAATACCTCTTCCTCCCGCCTCAAGTCTAAATCAGCATGGAGGGATATATTTCGATATACTTCTCTGATTCTCAAATAAATTATTTTTATATATCCTATTTGATGATACGAACGTATTTACACCTCCATCCCATCCATCAGATAGGTAGATTGACTTTTGACCCCTAGATTCCCTTCCTCTGACTCAAGCCAAACTATGTGAAGTTTCTAAATATAAAAATTTAGAACAAGTAAAAAAATTTATTAATACTGCTTGACTTACCTACTGTGATGGCTGTAACAATGAGCTCAACTGATCGTGTAGATATGGATCTCAGAGAATGCCAACAACCATATCACGGACGGCATCTCGGAAGCTCTGAGATCGCTGGCAAAAAAATCTCTGCATGACCTCCACGACATGTGCATCACCTCACGTCTGGGTTGTCGAAGCCTGAGAGAAGGACGTCGAAGACCAACGAGCTGTCGAAGGTCGAAGCTATGTCCGAACCCTATGATCTGACTGCTACTAACCCCTCTGGTAGCCCTGAGCCATCCCTTAAGATCAAGGAGAGGCTGAAAGGATAGGCCCTCACCGTATCGTGCTACGATGTATTCCGCGTAAGTTGTCTACACAGTTTAAAAATTTATTAGTGCTATTATACATATCAATATGTATAAAAATTTAATACATAATTTTTTATTTTATCGTGATCTGTCTAAACCTAGAATGTAAGTAATCGCCAGTCTTTTTAGATTGATGTGTGGCCTCCCACAGCTGCAGCTGCCATGGTACATGACCTATCTGTCGTGTCTACAATAAATAATGAAATCAAGTTAATAAAAGCAAACATATGATCAACTAAATATGAGATTAATATACGTTTAAAATTTTTACTAATCTATCTGCTATAACATATGTGCCAATGGAGCCGTCGATGTGCTTGATCGGATCTTGCTAGATGGTCTGATTCTATAAGATCCTTTGCTATCTACCGAAGTATTCCTTACTACTCCACTGGTCATAAGGGGCCTCTCATACATCCGTCTGCATTGAATGATCTATGAAAGAATTTCAGTCCGATGGTGACTCAGAACTAGAGAACTCAATAGTGGCCTGCCTGAGGTGGTACAATCCATCCCGGAGCCTACATATGGCAACCTCTTCGAAGGTCCGACGGTCGGCCTCCTCATCCTTAGGAGTCTCGAATCAGTAGTATGACTGCAAATAAAAAATGACATATATTAATAAATAAAATATAAATATGCTAACGTACCATGAATTTAAAAATTAAATATCTTTGACTTACCACAAACATCTCCCATGCAGCATCATAAGCCCCCAACGATCAATTGAAGAACTTGTTCACCAGCCCTAACACCAATCATCGAATGATCTCGATAACAACATGAGACACCCCAGGCTCCCTAAATGTCCTGTAAAATTAATTTTGAACAATAAATATTGATTCTAAAATGGATAAAATTTTTTGAATGTATTTCTCGAAGATCTAGTATTTACGAGCGGCTCTGAATGTGCATGAGCTCTTTACCCTCTGATCGAGTCGGAGGTGCCGCGAGCCAGGCGGGTTCTCTACCACGACACTGAGGCTGAGAGCTGGCCGCTACTCTATATGACTATGGGATCAATGGTGACCCTATATCGTCCGAACCTGAGAGTAGCAAAAGATCATAAAAAATATTATATTAGATAATAAAGGATAAAATAACTTAATGGAGAATTTATAAAGTGTTAGAGTTTACCTTATGGTATGGGTGCCGCAGAACCATATAAACTGGCCACACGAGAGCTATCTCCTCTAGAGCTCCATCCTCTAGAGCTCTCTCCTCGGTTAGCATGGCTCTATCCTCTAGAAGTAGTCATCCTATAATCTTTGAAAATAAAAATAAATAGATTTACGAATTAATTATACAATCATGGCAAATAATATAATAATTGAAATAATACAATACAAGTATGAAAAAATAAATAAAACAAGCACACCACAAAGACAAAAATTGCTCCATTTGTCCTAGGGACGACTTTGATTATTCAGGAGTCGACACCCCCAGCCCTGAGGTCGACTCTTACTGCATGCCAGTCTTCTCCTGGGGTTGACTACTCATCAGCCTCTTCAGATATTTGGTACCCATCATATTTTTTTTTTGATTCTTCCTCTTCCTCCTTATCTTTCACTTCTTTCTCTTCTTCCTCTTCTCCACCTTCTTGGATAGGATTGCCCTTTAAAATAAACTCAATATGATCTACCTCATGTTGTCCATCATGTAAAGAATTCCTAGAGCATCTAACTTTGTATGTATTAAAGGCTGATGAATACCTAATATTTCATCCTTCTGAAAGTATTTTAATAAATGGGGCTCTTCTTCTTCTTTAAGCTCGTAATGAATGGCTCAAGATTTAATTTTACATACAGCCCACCAATCTTTTTCTCCTCTATCTCTTAATGAAAAAAGAGTATAATACACTTGAATAGCTTGTTGAGCTAGCACAAAGGGATCGTTAACATATGCTTTTGATTCATATTTGATTTCAATAAACCTGTGCCATAGATCAACTTGATCACTTCTTTGAGGATTCTGTAATAATCACTCTCTGCTTCTTCTTACCAATTGCCCTTTATACACACACCACTGTTTATTGTACTCTTATGATATCTTTATTACTGGGTGTAAAATTTAAAGCCATTTACATTATAGCTATTATAATATGTTACGTATTTTGATGACCTATAACCTAATGGCTTAGCTTCTTAGGTATATTATGGAGTAATAAAGACTGGCCAATATGAATAAGGTGCCATTGTATAACTGAATGGTGTAAATCCATCGGTAGATAGATCCAGTCTGATATTGCATGATTTCTAAGTAAATAAAAGATAACAAGCATCAAATTTTTTCTATGCCTCACTGTCCGATGGATGAGTCATCATATTAGAGTACTTGCAAATCTCTTCTTTATGTCATCTCATCTGTCCGGCAGTATTCTTGGACAAGTAGAGCCTATGAAGCCTAAGAGTGAAGGGAAGATATCGAAGAACCTTGTATAGTATGTCCTTTTGATTCCTATCCTTTTGTCTTGACTTAAATCAGCTTTCACGGCATACATCACATGAGCTCTTCAGTTAGTCCTCGTTATAGAAAAATATGTAGTCATTACGGCATACATCTACCGTCTCGTATCTCATGTCCAACCCTTTTATCATTTTCTTTGAAGCATAGAAATTTTCAATAAGTTTCTTATCCTTCGATAGTATTTTTTTTATGATTGCTATCATTCTATCATAACAGTTGACCGTCATATTAAACTCGGCCTTCAAGTTTAATAACTTTAACACAGTTGATAATACAGTATGTATTTTACATTCCGACCACAGTGGTTCATCAGCATCTCTTAGTATATGATAGAAATCATCGTTGACAACTTCTGGATCGTCCTCCATATTTCAAAAATTCAAGACCAACAGCATCCATAACCATATCTATCATTCTATCTATGTCCCTGTCCTGCTCATTTCTAACCCTTGCAACTGTCTTCCATATCTCTCCATATAGGTACCAATGCTTGTAGTAGGACATAAATCTACTCTTATATAAATGGACAGTCATTGTATCCCTATCAAGTATTTCTCTATTACTACATCTTTTATAAGGGCAACGAGCCACCTTTGATGTAAGAGTGTCACATTCCCAAAAGTATAATCACAAAAGTACTCTACACCCTCTTTGTATTCAGTAGAAATTATCTTGTCGATTACTCTATGATCCATCCAACTATAGTCCATAACGCACTATCTAAGGATTCTGCATATACAAATGCAAGACAACAGCTAAATGATTATTTTATCACTTCAAATGTCTTATGTAATAATTACATCCTACCATCAACTAATAGGTATAGAAAATTCTATCCCATTCAGAAATTGCATTAATTCTATAGGTCAGTACAGTAATCAAATAACATGTAATAGGGGCTAAAAAAAATTTCGACAGCATCTCTCCTTAGTTCTCCCCTATATAGCATAAGATGTGTGAGGAGAACTAAAGAAAAATAATATCTAAAATTTTTCTCGAATCCTCATCATATCATTTGATTACTGTAATGATCTATAAAATTAATTATATTTTTAAACTATCTATACTGGACAATGAATTGATTAATGTACATAATTCTCCCATCTGTATAAAAATATATAACTATATAGATGCCGTAGAATATATACATTAATCAAAAGATAGATCTATGTTATATGCAATACAATATTTTTAAAATTTTTAAATTAATGGGTTCCAAAGTACAGAGCAGCATTGCAAATGGAGATGGTCGAGACATGTGTCCTGTGTATGCGGATTTGGGGCATGCCAGACAACTAGGCTGCGCTAGCACACCAGCATGGCATCCAGACAAATTTCATCCTGGAGGTTCCAAAATACCGAGCAGCATTGCAAATAGGACTGAAAATAGATTGAGCTGGATCGGGCCACACCCCTCCTTGAGCTCGGTCCGAAAAATTTTTTCAGGCTTTGGGTTGGACCTAGAGCCTAGAAGCTTTTAGAATATAAGGCTCGAGCCCAGTTTGAATTGAATCAAACCAGCCCATATCATTTGTGAGGGGCAAATATTCCTCGTTGAAAGCATATTGGTCATCAGAGAACTCGTCAAGCTGCTCCGACCGCCGTCAGAGTAGATGAGCAAGCCAGAGTTAGTCTGACAGTGGCCTGGCCTCGAATCTATGCCGTCGAAGCAGTGGAGCTACTCTCATCGGAGAGCTCTCCGAAATGGTTCCACCTTCCGAGAGCACCATTGGATGCTAGATTTTGTACGGTAGTGGGGCATGTCCAAATCTTGTCGGTGATTGAGAATGTGCTTTTCATGCACAAATTAAGTTCAAATATTATTAATTTAAATAAATCTGATAAATCTAAATGTAAATATTAAAAATCTAAAGAGGAGAAAATGGTGTGTGGTGATGGCTCCGTTGCCATCGCTAATACTCACCAAGCAGGGAGAAGACTGCTCAATCCGACTGGGACGTGGGTCTGGCGATGCGGTGCTTCGACGGTGCTACTGGAGAAGAAGGGGGGAGGCGAGAGAAGAAGGAGAAGGCAGGGCATGGTCGATTTGACAAGGGGAAGGCCAATTCGACGGGGCACGATGGTGGGAAAAGAAGAAGAGAAGCCGGGAAGAAGGGGGGAAGCTGGGGCAGCAGGATGTTGGCTCTGGGATGCTGCCGGCAACGCCAGGGAAGAAGGAGGCTCAAGGATGGGGTCTCAGAAACAGTCGATCTAGCACGGGGATGCCGGATCCGAGGTGGGGATGGCAGCATGGGGGCTGGAGGGAGGAGGTCGGGGGCTCTGACAGTGCGATGGGGGAGAAGAGAGACCAGAGGCGGAAGAAGAAAGGGGAGGCAGTGGCCAATAGAACTGAGCCCGTTGCAAATTCAGGAGAAAATTTTAGGATAAATTATTAGCAATGGCTAAATTGCATCGCTAACACCGTCACTAATAATAATTAAATTAATAGCGACGGTTTTTCGTCGCTAATAACAAAAATTACCATTGCTAATAAGTCTTTACACTTATTACGATAGATTTGATTTTTATCATAATAAGTTATCGATAAATAGAATTATTAGCGACCACATCTTTGTTGTCACTAATAGCCATCATTAATATATTAATTTTTTATAATATAATAAATAAAATTATCGAACTATTGAATATCAATTGCAAATGGCACAGAATACTTCACAACAAAGCTAAAATAAAAAACTTCATCCCAGAATGAAATCGCCCGATAATCACTTTGAAGTTCACATCAAAAGCAAGACAGTTATAGCATAAGTATATATAGGCAAGTCAGTTTATATGAAATTTGAAAGTACCAAAGCCTCCTCATAAATTACTTGATAATTACACTAGAGAGAAAGCTTGAATCCTACCTTCATCATGATCATACTGCTTAAGAAGTTGGATTATTCCGTTCGCCTAGCTGAAGCCCACTTAAAATTCATAGAAATCATCTTGATTGGCCACACGCTACGACTCTTTATCCTGCATATTTGCTTATGATAGTTTTAAGATTCACAGTTCAAATGGTGTCCCCTTCCCCCCCCACCCCAAATTTTTGATAGTTGAATAAATTAGTTTTTCAGTGTGGATGGATATCAAGATTAGTCTTCAATGCTTGATGAGGAACCACTTATTTAAGGATATTTAGATGTCCAAAAGCTTGCAAGCAAATTTCATCATATTAGTCTTAGTACATCCAAGAAAGAAAGTGCTCTCCACCATGGTTTACCGTATTGTCCGTATCATCTGATATGGATGGTATCATATTGTACCAATCTCATATATATTCATCATCTTATATCATATCGATATTTTATATATTATTTTTTACTATATCAAATTATATATAGTTATTTTAATAGAATGATACTGATATGGGCTCTGATCTGAAGATAGTGAATTTAATTTTTTGCTCTCGCATGTACTGTTGCAAAATGCATACAAAAAGAGTCTGAAACGGGTTATCCATGTGAAAGGATGATTTTTTTAAAATGATATATGTCAGTAAATTGTATAATAACCGTTATAAAATTTATATAGATGGATGGGAGATAGAATTTGGAGTGCTTGAAAAATTATGCGATGCAATCCAAACCACACCCAAAAGGCCGTTCCCCAAATAGCATCACGCTTACCAAAAAAAAAAAAAAGAAAAGAAAAAAAATACCATTCTTACACTAAAAGACAAGCCCATGGATCCGTTACATACGCCCTAAGATCGTATCAGAAAGTCCAAAACAAGAAAACGAATGTCCTTTTGTCCTCCCAAACGGCGCCTGCCACCCAACTGGATCTTGTTACCGCTTCACTTAAAGCTGCCACGTGGTGGGGAACGGGATACCGGCCTTCCCGGTCGCGCCACGCGATCACCGGTCTCCGGAAGCCGACAAAGGGAGCGCGACAGCGAAGCGAACAAGTCGGCTCGCTGGCAGGCGTCGATGACGCCGAGATAACGGAATCGGGGATTCCGTTAGCTCGTGGCATCCTATGAAACCTAGGGGAGAAAAATGATAAGAATAATTGAAGGAGTGGGTTCCACTGTCCGTGATTCCACCAAACCTGGGACCCAACAAATATTCCAAGCATCTTAATGGGTCTACACTTCCTGTTCATGGGCCAGCCCATCAGAATTTATTTTAATTTTATTTTAATTTAGATAATCGAAAATGACAATTTCTTGTCTTCTCTAAGAGGCAATAAGTATAATTCTTCATAATATTGTTCAATGAAAAAATTAATAATTTTGAAGTAACCAGCAAGGACAATGATTAGATGGTTGTATAGTGCGCACTTTTGTGGCAATATCGTTCAACCATGTCTTCATCATATAAAAGGAAGTCTTATTGTTTTCTTTGAATAAAAATAGATGTTTGTACCAAAAAAAAAGTTTTTAATCTTAATAATGATCATATGAGCATTATATGATGCTCATATGGTTCCCATATGCCACTTCTGAATTTCCCTTCTGAGTGGTGTTTTCTATATCTATTTGCTTGCGTTTGTTCTGATTTTGTACGCATCTCTGCCATGAGGATTTTAGACAGGATGTAACTAAACTTGATATAGATGAAAATTTCATGCATCAATGAAATCATTATGATAAGATTTCTTAACCACATAAAATAAAGATATTAGTGATTTTTCTTTTATACTAGTAGTGCTAACCATGATCAATTGCGGCATGTTCTAAGCTTGGAGACTTTAGATGGCTTATACTAAATCAATGAAGCTTGCATTTGGTGATGAATTATATTTCATTTCCTCTTAAAAATACCAATATATATCCTAAATTATCAGTTTTTTTGGCCTTGACCAATTTGCTTAGAAATAGATAGATTTCATAACAATCAAAATTTGAGAAATTACTAACTAATATTTAATCTGTGAGGATTCCATCCCCCAACAATGACAACACCCTTCCACACCTTGTAGGTGGCAGATGGGCCTCTGCACATGTCATGCTCCATGGAACAAATATGTGGCTCTATAAGCATTTCTCTTCATCCAACAATTATTTAATATCAGGAAATGGCTCTATAAAATATAAATGAATATCAAAATTATCAGCAAGGCCCTTGGAGTTCCTATATAATGGGTCAAAGATTTCACTCAGATAAAAAGGAAAAAAGGCTTAAATATTTTGTTATGATGGCCTTGTTTTTCCTAAAAAAATATCCCAAATTATTCGCTTAGGTAAGTAGGATACACCAGCTAGCTATTTAATTGCTGGCATAGTTCATCTCAGGGTAGGTATGTGTGACATTATCTTATCTATGATGTTTCCATGAATATAGCTGTAAAGAGGGAGAGCAATGATTAAGTGTTGGGCTTAAAAGAAATAGACTTGGAGAATGATAGTGTTGGTGATGGAAGCTAACATTTGGAAGCAATCTCCAGCTGTCCCAAGTTGGCTTTATACACAACTCAACATATTAATCCCATAATCTTCCCCTTTTATTTTTGTATACTCCAAAGTATAAACTACCTCATAAAACAAACTAATTTCATAGACCAACCTATAGGTACATTAGAGGTTTAATAAGCACCCAATGATACAAGGCATCAGCTCCACGACAAGAGATGTGAACCCCACGAAAACCTTTTGTACTGCAATCCCATTTTTTTGTAGGCCCAGGTCTAAGTCCCTCCCCTAACTCATAGTATGCATCAATCCATCTGTCCATTGTCTCCATTCTATCTACTACCTGTTAGACTTTAAGGCAGTAGATGATTCCTATTCTAGAGAAAAAAGTGTGCTTGTGTTTTATTTGTTAAAAGTTGGTGAGTAGCTGCAAAGCTGGCAGGTTGGCCAATGGCACTGAAAGAATTTCCTGATATATTTTTTTTTTTTCCAGAAAAGAGTCCTCACCAGTGCCAGTCATTTGTTTGCCTGCAAGGTTTTGTGTTTCCTCGTCTTTGTTCATTAATGTAGTTGAAATATTAGGTTAGTCTATATGTAGATCCTCTCTGAGATTATGTCGGCTAGTTATAATCAATGCAAAAATTCTAGGGTCAAGCATGGAATAAAAGAATCTCCTTTCCCCTTTAACAGCCATGTTATGAAAATCTGGAAGAGAGTATTGAGACTTGAGAGAAGCCAATCAAGTAGCAGACTTTATGAAAAGTTGTAGTCACACACCATGGTGAAATAAAAAGAAAGTTCAGTATCAAATTTTTTGATGTTTGTATTAAAGAAATCACATGCTTGTGTCTAATTCTATTTTCATGCAAGTGAATTAATTGTATTTAGGAAGAGATAGATCAAATTCATATAGGGAATCATTGGACTTTCAGTTGAAGAGAAATATACTTGTGGCTTGGAACTTATGTAAAATTTATTGAACAAGATCTGCCATACCTCTTCAAATAGTTTGTGGAGAGAAGGAGAGAGACATGACCTAAAATTCTTACAAACATGTAAGACAATTTTCACAGCCGTGGAAATATCATGGAGTCGTGTTGTTTAAGACTGGAATGATGGATAAACACTTATCCAACCTTTTGAATAAGATTATGACTGCAGTTATATTTACATGGAGTCAATAATTTTTATTCTGATATCCATAAGTACAACTAAACAAATAAGTTTTAGAATCTTTTTTGTCTTGTATATAAATAAGCTATTATCTCTTTCCCTAAAAAGACCGAAGCTGATGGTTCACCTATGCATAATCTGCACGCTCCATAAATTGATCATCTTAAGACGTTAATTTTTAACAATTCATGTGGCCGTCATGTTTTAGACGAATTATGCTCAACATGATGCCATCATTACTGTATCCTAGCAACTAACATTTCATAATTTTTAAGAAAAAGGATGACCAAGATCTGATTACACTTATGATTTTGACTGACATTTAGATAGTTTAAAGCCCCCCTCTTTTTTTTTGAAACATAGACAGGTTTCCTTTAAAATAACATTTTAAAACATTCCAGGAAAAAGTAGACATCTACGAAATCCACAGGATCTTCGTTTGATTTACATATGGTAAGACCTAAAATAATTTTCTCCTCTGTTTTCTACATCCACATTTTACTGAAAATACCATCTGTTAACAAAAATAACTAATGATATCAGAAACCTTGCAAGGTCCAAGGAGATTGATGGTTACCACATCCCATGCATATGATGTTCTAAGCCAGTTGAAGTAATGTTTTTTGGGTAGAAAATTAATGGTCTCAATATCCAAGCATATAGCTTGCCAAGAAAAATCTTTCCATGCAAGTATAATAAAGGACATTCAAGCCTGGAAACTGACAACTAATCTCTCTTCAGAACATAACAGAGAAAGAATCCTTAAGAATGTTAACAGTTGTAAATATCCCTTTATATAGAGAGACTAAACATCATTAAAAGTCTAATCAATTGCCAGCTCCAAACTGCCTTCAAAACAATAGACCAAGAACAGGTACAAACCACCTCATATATAGGAACTTGAAAAATCTAAGTTACATGGACTGGTCAATGAACCTAATGAACAAGCATATGCATTTCATGTTTTTCTGATTCACCAAGGAGGCAGAGTAAATAAGATGTCACAAAAAGAATCTGGAATTTGCCAAAAAGGAACAACAAAATTGGACTTATGTTAGCATGCATGTATTAAGATGGCCAACTAAACAGGATTTGATGTCCGATTAATTTCTGCTAATATGCATGCACAAAACACAGACTAACTACAGGAAAAATAAGCAGGAATCTCCAAGAGAAAGTGCACCAGTCACTTTCCAACTCAACATTCTAGCTCGTCATTGAACAAGACAACTGTGTGCTTTGACAGCTTAGAGACCTAGAAAACTACACATAAAATATAAAAACATGGTTGTCCCTTATGAATGATCCTTTCTTACAAGCAAGTTGTCGTGCAACCAATTGCGCATGATAGCAAATGCAGCCTCTGCATCTTCATCTTCTTCTTCGGAGTTTGGTCGATGGGCGAAACCATGCCCTCTGCCAGAATAAATTTTTAACTTTGAGCCTCTCGTGTTCTTCTCCATTTCCTGTTGGCTACTTATGGGGCAAAGTGGGTCATTATCCCCACAAATAAACAAGACTGGAACTTTAATGCTGCTACTTAAGGATGGGTTGATATTTGTACCATAGAAGCAGACACCAGTACCAAAATATGCCTGCTCATCACGAGCCAGTGTCTCAACCAAATGTCCACCACCAAAACAGAAACCAATGATGCCCAGCTTCTTTGATATCCCAGCTGCCACAAATTCATCTGTCATCCACTTCGCAGACAAGGAAATGTCTTTTGCCACCCTTTTTGGTGATTGTCTAGATAACCAATGCTGAAAATCTGTTATGGGCTGGTCTTTCTTCCATGGATTGCCACGAAACAAGTCAGGGATGAGAACACTGGAAGTATCATATACAGATATTAATCTCTTTTTTCTTTTTTTCCAGAAAATATACAGACATAAACTCATAAAAAAAACTAGTTAGGCCTGTCAAAACTCATGATGAGATGTGCCAAAACACTGCAACGGTTTATGCTATATATGGTAATGACAATGCACGTACTTTGTTGTTACATCTATAAAAGGCCAGACTATAAAATTTACTGAAAAAAAAAAATCTATTTAAAGATAAGATCAGGGAGGCAAAGCCTGCAGATCTTGATCATAAAACTTAAAAAACAGACGGAGAAAATCAAATGTTGCAAATTGCAATAATTCTTTAAAGAGGGGTAATGGAGTTATGGAACATGATATAAATTGGTGATAAACCATAATTCTCATGCTAATATGACCATTCAATGCAGGTGTGCATGTTATGCATATAATACATGGATAAGGGACACCACTTTCCTTCAAACTCATGGCATGTCACAACCAAAAGATTGCTGTTAGAACCTGAAAGCTAGTGCAAAATTTTTCAAATCAAATGTTTGCAAATATTGTTGGGGGGGGGGGAGGGTTTAGAGGCTTGACAAGATTATTATGGTAAACAAAGGGAAGATCAGTTTCAGTGTATTAATCTGCCCGATCACATTGTCAAGATAATTGAATATCCCATTAAAAATCAAAATTAAATGACATAAAAATGGAAAGTATAATGCCAAGAATATAGGTTAACAGATGGACAACGTTTGGTTATATGTGAATCACAACATGATGATCAATACTACTGCAAGAGGAAACTAGTATGTCCTACTTAACTGAAAAATAGGCGGCCCTTTGCTTATGACACTTTATTTTTTTTCGCTCTAATTATGTATAGCACCCACTATTATTCATATTTGCAACCCCAAACAAGTAATCCTTAATCAATTCTTAGTAGGCCCCTTTTTTAGCAGCCTCAGTAGAACTTAACTCCATAATTAAATAACTCAAGATAGTAAAAGACAATTTTAACCTTAGTTTTACTTAAGTAACTAAGTTCACTCCTTTGTATCCCAACCATTTCTTCCTCCTTTTTCTTTTCTTCCTTTCTCTTGGGTAACCCATCGAACTCTTGCTACCATAGACTAGATCTACACTAGCCTTGCCTTTACTCTATGATGTCATCCTCTCCCACAACCTTCTACAATGCCTCCCTCAGTGCTAACTCCTTGCACTCTCATCACTAGTTTCGTCTTCACCTTCAACTCTATCATTGCCTTCCGATTATCATTGTCTCGTCTTCCTTCTTTCCTCACCTTTATCTCCCTTTTCTCCTTCCTTCCCACCTTCCCTATTACCACCACCATAATCATACAACCAAACCTGTCCACCTTCTCCTCCACCACCACCACCATGATGTCTCCTCCCTTCCTTACTCCTATCTTTGATGCCCTCCTCTTTCACACCTCCTCCTTTGCCCTTGGCCACATGGCCAACCTTGACCTCTATGCCATCACAAGCATCCTCTCTCTTACCATGTCTCTTACAACCTCCTAGTCCTTAGCCTAGGCCATGAATCTCTCCTTTGGCTCCCTCTTAATCATGGCGGCTGCACTATCCACCCCTTGGACAGTAACATCCACACCTCTTTCGACAACCACATTGGTCGCTAGGTCTTGATGCTTATGCCAACCTATGTTATATGGACACTTGCGTCCAGCTCCGAAAAATTCATGTTCAATACATATCTAGATCAGATTTATATCTGATACTTGGATACTTATGAAGTTCTATGGTTCTCACTTTTAAATAATGGTGGAGTTAGAATCTTCCAACAATGACCCTCCATTTTCACATCAAAAGTGAATATTCATTCTCTTTACTGACTGGCCAAGGATGCAGCTATTGAAATAAATTTGCAAAATACTATTTTCGTTATATTCTTAATGTTTAAACAACATATAAAAATATAGATATGTGCCATTTAGTTAAATTTATGATTTATTCTATGTATCTCTATATCTCCTCTCTCTCTTGCTGAGTCGGACACACATGGATATGTGTTCAAATCCAATTCTTGTGTACATGTCCATGCAATGGTAATGCTACCACCTTTCTCAAATAGGTTATCAGCCTCTAAGCCCTTTACCACTACCCATGCCACAACTTAAAGTTACTACCATCCTCAACAAGACCTCTTCTCCAACTAACCCCTTATCCTCTCTAACCTACCCAACCACCTCTACCACTTCTTGTGGCATCATCCCACTTGATGAGCTCCCAAGATACTAATTGGAGGTGCTTTTGAGGGCAAAACCCATCTTCATAGTGGTGGTGCTAGTGAGATTTGAGGACAAGAGGTGACAGTGACGAACGGGGATCACTGAAGATTCTGGTCCATGATTACTAAAGAGAGGTCAAGTGAGTGTACTACAAGTTCCCATGCATTGAGAACATGGTAGTGTCCACTAAGCAGCTGGTCTACTAAAAGTTAAACTAGTCATATGATTACAATAGCTCCACCCCACCACCAAAAATAAAAGGGGTTACCAGGTGATGCAAGCTTCACCCATGTGCTACTAAGAGAGGAAGCTAAAGGAACAACAAGAGGAGAAGTGGAAGAAAACTCCGCTAAAATTTTTATTTTGTCAACCAAAACAACCTAGTGCAAACTAAAACCCAAGCCACCTTAAACTGATGAGACTTACAAATGCAACTAAAATAAAAAACTGGACCCAAAAAAAAAAAAAAGGACATGTACTAGAAATACTCGACTACAAAATCCGAAAATTAAGCAAAAAACTAATATTATCTCCAATGGAAACTTCAACAGAATTTTGACCAAAAACCTTGATAAATCAATTATTGAATTTTTGGATCTCTAGCTGTGAATCCATTAGCTCCTACAAGGTTTGGTACAGTCCAACTGATCACAGGACCTGCCAGCTATGTCTTGTAGTGCATCACCAGGGAATAGATTGAGGGTTATTTGTGTCAAGTTTGTAATTATGAATAATGATGGGTGATATGAAATAAAGCAAATGGTAAGGTTCTATGTGTGAGAAACCAAGAAATGAGTGTAAGGGTCAAGTAAAACAATAGAATGCATCACGCAATAACTCAAAAAATATACATAAAATAAGTCAATGTGGTCTTCCTCAGTACAACAGCACGAAACACATGACTACAATATACAAATCAAGTTAGCATCTACATCTCACATAAATTACATTGTGTATTTACCAGTCAGCATTCCTTTGCCTCCACGAAAGTTGTAGAAGTTTAGCTTATCCAATTCTCTTTTGCTTGCTAAGGCTTCATTCATGGCTGTTTGGCATCTTGCAGTCTTTCCTCATTTCCTCTAGAAGGGGTGGTTCCTTTGACATTTTGCATGATGACTTTTAAATTATAAGAGATCAGTTTATAACCTTATGGAAAATATCAAGTTCTGACTATAGCTTGGATGTTGTATGATATAAACCAAGAGATCATTTTTAATATGTTGATGATACTCATATTTTTAAATCCCTCATGTTATGCTAATGGAAATCTCATTTCATCCTGGTGTCTCGAGTTGAAGTCAGAATCAAAAGTTCTTATGAAAAAGCAGTTCAATTGACATCTATAGGAAAATAGGTTTGGGATGGGGTTGAACTTACAGGATGTATGATTGACAATGTATTTTATAAAGTACTGAGGTTGGACTAAGTCATCAAAAATAAGTAAAGCAGTGTCATGTAACTTCCAGATAGAGGATCAGTCTGCTGGAATAGCATTTTGCTCATTTTGGAAATCGAATCTATTCGGAATTGTGAAGTCCATTCCCAGCATAAACTAAAAAATTAAATCGTTGCCCAAAATCCCCATCACAGAGAGAGAGAGAGAGAGAGAGAGTTAAATCTTAGAAATTCATTGCAGATGAGACTTTGGAACACTTGCTAGCTATTCTCATTTAAAATTAAGTTTTTAGCTCTTCAGCCAAGTTTTGTATGCTAGTGTTTATGGATGATGAGTCATAATTGTTAACTTAGAGCCCCTTCATAGGATAATGAAGCATAAGGACACAATAATTGAATGCTGCCATGCGAGACACATTCTGGTGAGAAGTTAGGAAAGAAAGTAATTGAAGAGTTAATTGAGAAAAATAGAAAGAACCATTAAAAAAATGCCAAGTAGTACATTCCTCCACTTGCTCAGATCACATTGCATTTAATGAAAACAGACTCCTGATTTATCATCTTTAATTTCAATGAAATACTTTGCTGGTTCTTGTGCAACAAGGTTAAAATAAAAAAGGGCTATGCAAAGCAAAGGGAGAAGGGCTTACAATTCAAGGGGATAGAGTGATCTGAATTGATCTTGTTGGGAATGCAACTTTAGAGTTTTTAAAGATGAAATAAGAGGGAGGTCTGTGTAGAGAGATTTTTAAGAGATATGATAAGATGAAATGATGCAGCATGACTGGAGGATTGAGCTGATGGAATGGAAAAACGGTGATTCATGCATTCGAAAGCCACTTTATAACATGTTCAACTTTTTTGAGGCTTAAGGAGGGAGTTGGTTTTAGTTGTTTATCTGTTACTCTAGTTTTTAAATTTTTAGAAGGATGTATATAAGCTTTTAAGATGTATTTTGTCCGAAATTTATTGTGAGATATGAATACTCACCTGGCTTTCCAGGGGATATAACATGAGACTTAAGAGTACTTTTTGCTTGGATATGTTAGATGAGCTGCACAAATCAAGGTCTCTTAGACCAAGTAATTGGACTGAAGTGAGAATAGTGATAAATAATATCGATTACTATTTTTTAGTCTTAATTATGGATTCACAATGATGAATAGGTTAATTAAACAAGTTCTGAATAGATTAAGTTTAGGTCCCTTAGGGTTATATAATGAAGAAGCAAGTGGTAACAATGATGTATTGAAGAAAGATATGATTTCTTTATGATCAAATTTGGAAGCCATGAAAATTCTAGGTCCTGGCTGGCAGTCCATGTAAATAGAGGACATATAACAAGCTCCAAAAACAGAGTAGAGTTTGGCCCATCATGTAAACTTTGTACAAAAAAGACAAAGAAGAGGAGACTTGTTTTTTTTGTGTTAAAAGATGGTCCTCTCCTCAGTTAATGCACACAATTATTTACAGCTCACTTGTGCATCTATTGTTAGCTAGAAAATTTCAGATTATTAGCTGTTAATTACTGTGAGGCTAGAAGTCAAAAAGTCACTGTGTTAGTTGAGAAGCTAGATTGAATGCACCGTCTAGAATTCTCTTGTATTGGCTATTTACATGCACAATCAGTAAATCAATGAAAGCAAGCAATTCACAGCAAAAAATCTTTTCTCCTTTCCGTCCCTTCTTAGCACTACGAAAGCACACACACAGAAACAAGCACATCATCACAGCACAATTTAGCACTAAAGCTAACAAATGGTATCAGAGCTTCAGTATATCTAAGAGGCTCAATATCAGCACAATTTGCACATATCCTGCACAAGTTCTAGAAGCATAAACTTCTGCCATAACAATCAGCTTTATATCCTCCAGAAAACTCATCATCATGTCTACCCATGTCTCCAACCAGCAAACCATTCCCATTTTCAATGGGGAAAATTATGATTTTTGGAGTATAAAGATGAGGACTATCCTCATGTCCCGAGATTTGTGGGATGTTGTAGAGAAAGGAGTCAAGAAGAATAACTTTGAAGCCACAACCAGCACTCCAGCCACACCAGACAGCAAGGCTGAAACTGGGAGCACATCACAGGAGGAGAAGAAGAAGACTATTAAGGATTAGTGTGCCTTGCAACTCTTACAAACATCTGTCACTGGTGCCATCTTCCCAAGGATCGTGACTGCAGCAATAGCAAAGGAGGCATAGGATATCCTCTGCACTGAATTTCAAGGAAGCACCAAGGTATGTGCCATCAAACTCCAAACCTTGAGAAGGGAGTTTCAAAATCTGAAAATGAAATCTGGTGAAAGCATCAAAGATTTTAGTCCAGAAATTGTGAATCAAATGAAAATTTATGGTGAAATAACTCCAAAAGAAAGAATTGTATCTAACATCTTGAATAGTCTGACAGAAAAATTTGATACTGCTGTTGATGTGATTGAAAACACCAAAGATTTGTCTAAGTTGACTGTTGTTGAATTAATTGGTTCCTTGAAAATTCATGAAGAGAGAATTAAGAGAAGGTCTGAAGGTTCCTTTGAAGGAGCATTCCAGACCAGCCACAAAAACAAATGTAACAAAAATGGAAAGAAACAAGGTGGTAAATGTGGCTATAAATCTGGTTCCTTCAAAGAATCAGAGAAACCTAGTCCTACTTCCAAGGAGGGTGAGAAAAAGGGAAAATATCCTCCATGGGGGATATGCAAAAGGACTAATTACCTAGAGAAAGACTGCTTGTTCAAGGGGAAGCCTCAGTGTAATTATTGCAAGAAGTTTGGGCATGTTGAGAGAGATTGTAGGCACAAACAAAATCAGCAAGCCCGAGCTCAAGTTTCAGAATGTCATGAGAATGAAGACCACCTATTTTATGCTTGTCAGGCTGCACACACTTTTAAAGATGATGTGTGGTTGATTGATAGTGGCTGCACTAATCACATGACCAAAAACTCTCACTGCCTCACTAATCCAGACAGTTCTGTAAAAATTCCAGTTAAAATGGGCAATGGTGCGGTTGTCCAGTCAAGAGACAAGGGAACCATTGCCATAGAAACTAAAAAGGGCACTAAGTACATAAGGGATGTTCCATATGTACCATAATTAAATTAAAATCTGTTGAGTGTCCCACAAATGATGCAGAATGGCTACACAGTCTACTTTGAGGATAGAATATGCAGAATTTTTGATCCATCAAAGAAGGAGATTGCTAGTGTTCAAATGAAAGACAAAAGCTTTCCAGTGCAGTGGTCATATTCAACTTACAATGCTCATAGAGCTCAAAGTGAGGAGACCTACTGATTATGGCACAAAAGATGGGGCATAGCAATGAAGAAGCCCTCCAATTATTGTTCAAGAAGCAGCTAGTAAAAGACCTACCAGCCTTGCATGGAAGTAAGGACCTTTGTGGAGCTTGTCAACTAAGCAAGATGCATAGGCTTCCATTTTCAAGGATGGGGACTAGAGAGCTTCTGAAAAATTACAGCTAGTACAAACTAATGTATGTGATCCTATGAAGACTCCTTCACTTGATGGTAGTAAGTATTTCATTCGATTTATTGATGATCTCACAAGGATGACCTGGATGTACTTTATGAAAGAAAGATCATAGATTTTCACCATCTTCAGTAAGTGAAAGAACCTTGTGGAGAAGCAATGCGGTTGTTCATCGAAAGCCATCAGGAGTGATAAAGGAAAAGAGTACACCTCATCACAGTTTGACAAATTTTGTGAAGATAAAGGGATCAATCACCAGCTTACTATTGGATACAAACCTGAATAGAATGGTGTTTCAGAGAGAAAGAACAGAACCATAGTGGAAATGGCAAAATGCATGCTAGAAGAGAAAGGGCTCCCAAGGAAGTTCTGGGCAGAAGCTGTATACACTGCTGTTGACCAAGGCTGTTTGGGACAAAACTCCTATTGAAGCCTGGTTAAGTTACAAAGCTTCAGTTAGACATCTAAAAATTTTTGGGTGTATATGCTATATGCATGTCCCCAAGGAGAAGAGAAGCAAGCTGGATGCAAAGGCAGAGAAAGGCATCTTTGTTGGCTATAGTTCTCAGTCTCAAGGTTACAGAATATATAACCTTGTGACTGAGAAGGTTGAAGTTAGCAGAGATGTGAAATTTGATGAAGATGCAACATGAAATTGAGAGAACCAAAAAGAAGAGAGAAAGGAAGTAGTTGTTCCTAATTTTCAGCAGCAACAAGGCAGCACACAGCAAGTCTCACTTCTAGAAGATGATGACAATCAGGCTGGTACACCTTACACTCCCTCACAAGACCTAAGATCACCATCTTCCTCTCAACTACAAAGTGGATCATCTCTAGATTCACAGAATGCTACAAGTCCAAGGAGGAAAGAAACATTTCAGATTTATATGGAAGTCTTCCACAGGTTCAGCTTGATCCGAAATTATGTGAGTCATGTCATTTGGCGATAGTTGAACCTACAAGCTATGAAGTTGCTGCACAATTTCCAGAATGAAGAGCTGCAATGAAGAAAGAAATCAAAATGATTGAGAAAAACCAGTCTTGGAAACTTGTTGATAAACCAGCCCAAAGGAAAGCCATTGAGGTGAAATGGATTTTCAAGACAAAGTTCAATCCAGATGGTTCCATCCTAAAGCATGAGGCTAGACTTGTTGCCAAGGGATACACAATTGTTTGGAGTTGATTCCAATGAAACATTTGCTCCAGTTTCAAGACATAATACAATTCGTGCCATTCTTGCCTTAGCAACTTCTAAGGAATGGAAAGTTTATCAAATGGATGTGAAGCCTGCATTCTTTAATGGTGTTCTCCAGGAGGAGATTTATATTAAGCAACCACCTAGCTTTGTGGTGGAAGGGCAGGAGCACAAAGTTCTCAAACTCTAAAAGGCCTTGTATGGCCTCAAACAGGCTTCAAGGGCCTGGTATAGCAGGATTGATGATTACTCTACTCAAGAAGGCTTTGAAAAAAGTCTAAGTGAGCATACACTTTATGTGAAGAGGCATGAGAATGGAGATGTTCTGATTCTATTGCTATATGTGGATGATTTGATCATCGCAGGGAACAATCCTACTCTCATCTCAACTTTCAAGAAGAATATGATGCAGAACTTTGAAATGACAGATCTTGGACTCATGAATTACTTCCTTGGGATGGAAGTGCAACAAGGACCTGATGGAATTTTCATTTGCCAGAAAAAGTATGCAGAAGGATTACTGAAAAAGTTCAAGATGGAGCATTGAAATCCTACATCTACTCCTCTTCAAGCAAATGAGAAGCTATGCAAGGATGATAGCAGCAAGAAGGCTGATGAGAAAGAGTACAGAAGCTTGATTGGGAGCTTATTGTACCTTACAGCAACCAGACCAGACCTGATGTTTGCAGCTAGTTTCCTCTCGAGGTTCATGCAAATCCTAGTCAACAACATTTTGCAGCAGCTAAGAGACTCCTAAGATATGTCAAGGGAACAACAAAGCACGGAATTTGGTTTCAGTCCACTAAAAACTCACAATTGGTGGGGTACACAAACAATGATTGGGCAGGTTTCCTAGATGACATGAAGAGCACTTCTGGACATACATTTACACTTGGAAATGGAGCATTTTCATGGCTATCACAAAAGCAAGAAACCATTGCTCAATCCAGTGCAGAAGCAGAGTATATTGCAGCATGTTCAACAGTTAATCAAGCAATTTAGCTAAGGAAGATCATGGCTGACCTAGGTAAACCTCAAGGAGAAGCCACCACTATATTTAGTGACAACAAATCAGCAATTGCCATAGCCAAAAATCCAGTTTTTCATAGGAAGACTAAGCACATTAAAGTCCAATTCCATTTTATCAGAGAAGCCGAAAGTGAAGGTGAAGTCAAGCTTGTTTATTGCAAGGGAGATAATCAAAGGCTGACATTTTCACCAAGGCACTACCCAAAGGCAGATTTGAGCAGCTAAGGAAAATGTTTGGAATGATTGAGAAGAGTCCCAAGGAGGAGTGTTGAAAGATGGTCCTCTTCTCAGTTAATGCACACAATTATTTACAGCTCACTTGTGCATTTATTGTTAGCTAGAAAATTCCAGATTATTAGCTATTAATTACCGTGAGGCTAGAAGTCAAAAAGCCACTGTATTAGTTGAGAAGCTAGATTGAATGCACTGTCTAGAATTCTCTTGTATTGGCTATTTATATGCACAATCAGTAAATCAATGAAAGCAAGCAATTCATAGCAAAAAACCTTTTCTCTACTTTCTCTTGTCCTTCCCTTCTCAGTACTACGAAAGCACAAACACAGAAACAAGCACATCATCACAGCGCAATTCAGCACTAAAGCTAACATCTTGCTTCATAGCAGAACGAAAGGGAGCATAAGACTATAATGATAAGCAATGCAGCCTGGTATTTTAACTTGAAAGAGAAAAAATTAAAGGTTTCTATAGAAGTCCTCTACATAAAATGAATGAATTGCTCTGCTATTCTTGATTGATATTTAGGAATGGTTAAAAAAGGGTTGAAGATGACAGATTCTGATTCCAGAGCACACCAGAGACCATCACCAGGTTTGGCCTTTTATGTTAGGTTGGTCTTTTGCAGTTTGTTAGTGCTGTCTACACTACCTTTGATTTGGATATTTTTACCATCATTCCATCCTTCCCATATTACAATAACAACAATCATAACTTTCCAGAAAGGTGATGTATAAAGAAAAGGGAAAAAAAAAAAGAGTTTTCAGGATTGAATCACTGTGCAGATTTACTATTGAAGAACAAGATATTTGATGCAGCCATTTGAAATTAATGCAGTATGTATATTGTCATGGCAGTTGTAAAATGCTGAGACAAGAATGTGAAAGAAAAGAAAGATTAAGACAAATAGAATAAACGAATCAGCTAGCCATTAAAACATACTTGTAACCAATGCAGGCAACTCGATAGGCAAAGTCTCGTGTCAATGGGTCTTCAAAACCCATGACATCAGACAAAAGCAGCACACCAGTTCCATTGTTGTTCTTGACTGCCTTCAACAAATATGCATGAACGCTGTCCTCGTCCTCCCCTATAATAAGCTCAACACCATTAACTAGTTCACATGTTTCATCATCAACATCATCCTTTAACTTTACTTGGCTGATCATTTCCCTGCCAACAACATTTCGCCTAGGATACACTATTCTGTGGCCATACAAGCGGCATTTCCTCTGGACAGGAACTGAAATGTTACAGTCAGAAGATGCATAATTTTTATAATAATTTATCTAATAGATCATTTATATACACATCAGAGGAAAGTCCCACAGTCATAGAAAAGCCATTGTGCTCCCATCATCCCATGTTCACAAAATTACCCTAACCTATCCTTGTAGAGCAAAGTTAGTAGTCTGATAGCAAAAGTAATAGAAATAAAGTTTTCACCTTTAGAATCAAAATTCATAAGTCAAGCTTGCTTATGGTTCTCGGTTGGCAATGATAAGACGCCTAACCAAAAAATATTTCGTATTCTTCCATTTCATACAAGATTGTTACCACAAGCATAAAGCAAATAAATTAAACATAAAGAGTTCCTTCTTGTTTATGTGTCCTACATTTTCTCCCCCCTAATTAACAATTATAACCAACCGTATATATTAGTGCATAATGATGTACCATCCATAAGAAACAACGGCTGCAAAAGGCCATCATTTGCCAACAAAGAGAACTCATAAAAGCCCTGCAGGCAAACTACAGAATAACTACAACAAAGGCCAAATATATGTTTATAATTCCATTGAAAAGAGTCTTCGGGGCATAGCACACGGCAGTGTTGTCAACAAGACGAGCTCAACAAAAGAACCATGAACTAGAACCGAAGTAAATAAACAAAATTACGCTTACAATAAGGCGAAAAATCTAAACTCTGTAACCAGGAGCGATAGCAAAAGCAGTTCACAAAAGAATGGAGGAGAAAAACTAAGCATATGGACATATCATACGACAAAAAAAGTGACGGAAAAATCAGAACTTGTTAAGAAACAAAGGATTCAGAAACCAAAATAACATAGAACACACAGCAAAGAAGCGACTTTTATGAAAGGAATCGTGTAGGCTTTGCTTACGGAGGGGGAGGGGTATTTAGAGAGGGGGTGGACCGGGCGATCCGGAGAGGCGACGGCGGGAGCGTCGAGGCGCTGTCGGAGAGCAGTCCGAGGAGAGAACGGGAGGGGGATGGCGGACGCGGCGGCCATTGGTGGAAGCGGAGGCGTGTCAGCACAGAGAGAGAGAGAGAGAGAGAGGAGGAGGTCTCGGGGATCTTTTGGGATGAGGAGGGGATTGGGGGCAAGGATGGAAAACGACGAATCCACGATGATCGCATCGACAAATCTAGGCCTCCCATTTAGATTTTTGATGTTCCCGAGTCGGATTCCCTCCGCCTTTAGTTTTTGAAATTTGGAGGTCTAGTACGACAGTTGGTGATCTTAAAGAGCTGGCTCTGGATTAACCATCGGAATGGTGGGATCCATCGATATGGACAGCTGGAGACAGGCTCTCTAGCTGTAGTTCAAAATTATTTTTTCTGAGCGTAGCACTTCAAAATTATCACGCGAGGACCATTCTGAATCTTAACATAGGCAGCACCAGTGAATAATTCTTGCCAATAGTTTCCAAGAAAAAGTGAATTTATTTCTTTGCAGATCAATAAATATTTAGGAGTTTCTATTTTTTTGACAGTTTTGCTCTTAGATTTGTGGAGGAGACCAACGGTGCATAAATTTAATATGCTCGATATATTTTTAATGAATATTATATATAATGGGCAAATTTGTTGAGAGTTTCCTGAACATGTATCATTTTTTTTTAAAAAAAATTGATTTTATATTGCAAAAACAACGATCAAGTGTTTAAATCCATGAAACTATAGACTCAAGATTTTTTTCTTTTAAAAAAAAAAAAAAAATGTTCGTATGGGCCGGTTGACACGAGCCTGGTTCCAAGCAAGCCCAAGTTTAAAGATCGAAAACAGAAACGCGTTATGTTCATAGAAAATATTTTATTACATCCACATCTTATTTACGTATTTTAATCAACTTTTTTAGTGGATGGCTCATATCAATATTATTGGTTTCCTTCCAAAGTTGAAACAAAACCTTCCCTAAATCCCGTTGTGCCATTCCTTCCCATATTCCAAGCAGGGCCGGTCCTGATATTTTTTAGGCCTTGGACCAAATAAAAAAAAAATTATTAAAAATTAATATATTTTAAATATTAATTATTATTAAAAAATTAATCTACGTACATTTTGTAATGCAAAATTTTTTATAATTTCTTTGTAATCAATATTTGACAATAATTCTTCTTCAATAGATAGCATAGCTAAACCATTTAATCTTTCTTGTAACATTGTTGATCATAAATATGATTTTAATAATTTTAATTTTGAAAAACTTTTTTCAGCAGAGGCAACAGTGACAGGTATGGTCAATAATATTCTATATGCAATTGATGTATTTGGATAACAATTCATTTCATTAATATAATTAAGTATATCTATAGCAGTATTGTTTTCTTTTGGCATAATTGCTTTTAGAACTTTTAATTCTGAAAATAAATCAATCCCATCAAGATCATAATGATTACCATTTGTTAAAATATTTTGAAGATTAAGACAAAATTTTTTCAAACTTTCTTCATCCAATGAAATTAATGTTTTAAAATCAAACAAAAATCCAAAATTATTTTCATATAATTGAAATTGTTCAAACCTATGTTTCAATGAAAAGATAGCTTGATCTACTAAATATAAAAAATAATTAACTCTAAATGATTCTTCTGATCATTGTTCAATATCTACATTAATATTTTCATCAAATTATTTTTTTCTTTTTACTTGATGTTTTATACGAAATATAGGATCAATTCCCATCTCATTTGTAATTTCCTTAGCTGAAATCATGACAGAAGTAAAGCCAGTCTCTCTATATCTTTCAAAAAATGAAACTAATTCTTTTAATTGATCAATGGCAACATCTATACGCATATCCTTAGATTGTAAATTTTTGCTAACTAAATTAACAGTAAATAGTATATCATACCAAATAATCATTCCTAATAAAAATTCAAAATTTTCAAGCTCATGTGTTGCTAAAAATTCAGTTTCACTCTTTGTTTTTGAATCCTCACAAATTTCAGCTAATTGATATAAAGCTTCTCTTATTTGTGGAGTTTGAAATCTTATTGCTTTGACGCTCTCAATGCGACTTTCCCAACGTGTTTGTGACAATGGCTTTAATGTTAAATTAGGTACATTATCAAGTAAAATTTTTCATCTCTTTGTAGAACTACCAAATGCATTATATATACGTTGTATTATACCAAAAAAAGTTTTAGCTTTACTACAAGATGAAGCCATATCACAAAGTGTTAAGTTAAGACTATGACAAGCACATGGTGTATAAAATGCTCTAGAATTTATTTCTAATAATCTTTTTTGTACTCCCTGATTTTTTTCTTTCATATTAGATCCATTGTCGTATCCTTGTCCTCTTATATCATCAATGTTTAAATCAAGAGTTTCTATAATAGATTGTAATTCATTAAAAAGGCCTAAACCTGATGTATTATCTACTTTTAAAAATTCTAAAAAGTATTCTTCTATTGTTATTGGTCTTTTTGAAATATTCACACATCGTATGATCAAAGACATTTGTTCTTGATGACTTGCATCTGGAGTACAATCAAGTATAATGGAATAATATTTTGCTTCTTTAATTCTTTTAATTATTAAATTTTTTATATTAGATGCTAATGCAATTACTAACTCATCTTGAATTTTATGACTAAGATAATGATATTGAATTTCATTATTTTGAATACGTCTAAGATGTTCTTGCATAATTGGATCAAAAACAACAATCATTTCAATTAATCATAAAAAATTACCATTATTATTTTGATAAATTTTTTCATTCGTTTCACGAAAAGCCAGAGAACTTTGAGCAAGAAATTTAACAGTAGCTACTATTCTTAATAGTACTTTTTTTCAATGTTCTTTCTCTTTATTAATTTGCTCTTGAATATGTTTATCGATTGTTTGATTTTTTTTAAATCTATTCTGTAAATCAATCCAAGTGGTCATATTATGAATGTGATCATTACTAGTTTCATGAGCTTTAAGTCTTTCACTAAGGTGTTTCCAATCTCTAAAGCCATCACTTGCTAATTGACTTCTACTACTATTAACATTTGATTTAAATAGCTTACAACAAAAACAAAATAATTTGTCTAACTCTTTTGAATATACTAACCATTTTCGATCATGTTGCTCTCCATTTGGTAAAGTTCGATCATAATGTATTAAAGAAAAATGTCTATTATATTGATCAAGAGGGAACTTTATATTAATATCTCTTTTAGGACCATTTTTAATTAATAAATCTTTAGAATTTATATCAAGACTATCCCATATCCTAGGATCATAAATGTCAAAAGTATTTGATTCACTTGATTTTTCATTCATTAAATTTTTATCACCACTAATGAGATCATCTGTGCTATTAGTATTATCATTATTAATAATATTATTATCATTATTTAATTCATAAGTAATATTTGTATTTTTATTGATAAATTCACTAGCAATATTATTTGAATTCTCAACTATATCACTTTTTTTATTTATAATAAATTTATCAAGACCTTCTTTTAATGATTGAGTTAATTGTTCTTGTTTTCTTTTTTTCTTAAGTTTTTCATGACCCGAAGGATATTTTCTAGGTATCATTTTGATAAATAAAATAATAAATATTAGCTAAAATTAGTAATCAACAAATTTAAAGTTTAGAACAATAGAACCTGATTTAAAGTTTTTTGATAGAATAATAGAACTTGCTTGAAGGCTTTGTTGATGGAACAAAATTTGAGCAAAAGCTACTGTAATTGTAATAAAAATTTAAACTTGAAAAATAAAACATGACAATTAATCAATTAATTTAAGAATAAGATATAGTAAAAATAATAAGAAAATGAAGTGAAACCACAAGCTATCTAAAAAAATAAGATGGATATAAAGACCATAATTATATTTATTTAAAAAAGCAAGTCCTAGATGTACAAAATTAAATATATTCCATCATATGCAAGAATACTGACCTATTGATTGAGACTCTCACATAGACGGACCAAATTTCATATACCTAAACCAATTGGATTATAATTAACAAATTCATGTAATTATATTATGTGAACCATTTTTTTTTTATTGTGTGGACTGTGGACCATCTTTTTTTTTCTTCTTCTTCTTCCATAGTAAAACAGAGGACTCATCCTCTCTTTTTTTTAATAGAACAGTGTGGATCATTTTTTTTCTTTTTTTTTTATTGTGTGAACTGTGGATCATTTTTTCTTTTCTCTTTTTTTTTTCTTTTTCTTCCATGGTAAAATAAGGGATCCTTTCTTTTTTTTTTTTTTTTAACGGAATAGAGGACTCATCCCTCATTCCTGAGGTAAGGTCGTAAGGGAGATCCTCCTCTCCGACCAACACCGTCCACAACTAAAGGAGCGGTCTCCGACGATCGTATGACGACAACCACAGGCTCCAGTGATTTTTTTTTTAATTTTAAATTTGTTATATATGTATAGAGAATGGTCAGAGAAAAAGTTCATCTGGAAGACTCAATGAGCTGAGAACAAGAGAAGCTGAGAGTACAACATATTCAAGGATCTAAAAAGAGAAATAAAAAAATTTATATATAAAGCATCAAAAAATCCAATTCAGCCAACAGTGGTCGAATAGTTTTTTTTTCCCCTTCTTTTTCCACGGTAAAACAAGGACTCTTTCTCTCTATTTTTTTTTTTTTAACGAAACAGAGAACTCATCCCTGTTCCTGAGGCAAGGCCACAACCCACAAGGGAGATCCTTCTCCCCGGCCAACACCGCCCACAACTAAAGCCTTCGACGATCGGACGACGACAACCACAAGCTCCGGTGACCGGCGGCAGCCTAACGGTGCCGGAAAGATAAAAAAAATGAAAAAACAGGAGAACTTGTTGAACTAGGATTTCAAGAATTTTTCTGACAATAAATCGACAAAAAATCAAGTTTAAAATTCATAGCAGATTGAAAGAGGAGGATTGAAGAGATTTACTTGACTTTTTGACGGATTTTGATCTGATTTTTGACGTCCAAAATAAGGAAGAATCACCGATGGATAGCAGAATAGGATGAAAAGATCGGAGACGGAGGAGGAGGTGGGGGAGAGGAGCTACAGGTTGTGAGAGGGAGAAGATGTTTGGTTTATCCAAAAAAGCCGTTGGGGTGCTGGAACTCGGGAGAGGAAGAGACGTTTAGTTTACCCAGACGAAAAAAAAAAAGGGGCCTGGGGCAGTCGCCCGCTTTGACCCGCCCCAGGGCCGGTCGTGATTCCAAGTTCCTCCTTCCATGGTGAGAGCATGGTGTCCTGGACTCTGTTTCAAATCTCCTCCTTCAGCTACCTCCTCCCAGCATCGGGAAGGCCACCATCGGTTCTCCTCTTCACCCACTCAACCATGAGTAAATTTACGTTGGAACGGTGATACCACATCATTATTATAACAAATCAATCAATAGTCGGAAATGGATCAAATACAGAGAAATAGTATGAGGTATTATCTACGAAAATCGATAAAATATATGACAATCGATAAAATATATAGATTTTTATTAATTTGTTATAGATTTGATGTGATATCACTATTGCAATGGATATTTTTTCTTCAACCATGCTAGAAGCCTCCCCCTGAGCCACTTGCATGTTAGCCTCGGCCGTCGGGCTTCAACTTAACCGGGCTCATTTGGATCTCAGGTTCGCACAGGCCTCTCTCCGTCTCTTTTAAATTGATCGATCATACTTTTAAGCTAAGTCAATGAATTTCTAGTAGCTATGAAATGGATTGGAATTATGATCGTGGGATAGCCACTTGATATCTGGACTTGTATATAATCTATACCCAATCCAAACACAGTAGGTGTTGGAAAAGATATGGATCTTCACATACCTAGCTCCAACCTGTAATTATATTGAAGATTTAACTATAGTGGTGCATATCACCACATATTGTACTAAGACTGAACCGGGACTCAGTATGCGGGTATACCAAGGGTTGGTATGCCAATCGATCTAGTATCGAATATACCAATATGCTACTGATATAGTACGAGCATGGAGTCCGGCTTTGAGATTGTAAATCTTGATTCTGATTTAGATCTGGAATGATTTGTGGTTGGACAGGATTGTGCTGCAATATAGATTTGAACCCCTAAATGAGTTTGAATTTGGATTCATAGATCCTTCACTACTCCACTTCAGCACAACCCAATCACATATTTACCAAGAAAACAGAGTCCCAACAAATAGTACCCCTGGTTAGAATCCAATCGAACCATTTCTAGAATTGTTCACCAATGCTAAAGCTCGAATGATACACTTGCAGCCTTGATTTTGCACACCTCAAAGCATGATGTTCTGGGGATGCTGATCATATTTTCTAAGGGTGGTTCTTTGTTTTTCTGCTTTATTTTTATTTTTGTAATTGCTACTATTAAGCCATCTTATCTTCCATTTTATTTGTTTATGCATGACATCAAATATGTTGATTTTTTAATTAAATTAAAAGATCATGTTGGCTGAGGGTACGCTGATAACTAGGATGGCAATGCTTAACGGTCTAATCTGTTTAACTCATTTCAATCCGTCATTGATCAAGTTATATTACCTATTCAATAAAATAGCCAGATTTGGATATATATTTTTGATCTATTTAATAAACATAATAAATTTAGATTGATAGATTTTTGGTCTATCATCCACCTGATCCAATTCATATCTTATCTGATCTGATCTATTTGTCACTTCTACTGGTAACCAGACCAGGCCCTATCATTATAGGATAAATAGAGATGTCATCATTCAAAATCTAAGCCTCAGCCGTGCGATTGGCTTCTTTGTAGCTATGACTGCAACAATAATTTGTTCAGCTCTTCAAAAATTCCACTGAGACATTGATGGTATTGCCTGTCCCCCATTCAAGAAAGCTACAAGGAAGAATCCCTTGGGCAATTTGTAGTGGGCTTGAAGACATCCACAGAAAAGGTATCAAGCAATGATGGATGCTTTCAAATGCACCACAAAATTGCTTGGAAATTTTCATGCCAATCGTCCAAAAAGACATCACTTGCAAGTTGAGTGCTTTATCATATGGTGCTCGAGTAGTAGCGTTCATGAAAGGGAGAGAAACTTTCGTGCCAAAATATTTCTACAGACGTTCCAATCGTAGGACTTTGTATTGATTTATCATGAGGACTTACGACACAAGAAATGCGGATTATTTTGGACGGCAGACGAAGTGGGAACTTACATGGAAATTTTTATGCAGCGCGGTTGCATAACATCATGACTACTTCTTGGTCCAAATTTAACGATGAAAAGGAGGTTGCAGGGTGGCCTTCCTTTTGGAGAATGGTATCAGGCTTCAGCAAAGTCAAGATGGTGGTCCCCCAATTTGATTGTAAAACGACTATATATATATATATATATATATATATATATATATATGTATAAAACTGCGTTTGAAGATCTAATAATAAGGATTTCATATCCTCTATCAGAATCATTAATTGGATATTCTCTACTATTTTTAGACTGTTTAGAGATCCCTGATTATATAATTAATGTTATTTAAATTATTTATTTTTTGATTGTTTGACACATAGATCAGGATCTTCATGCGCTTTTAGTAAATCATATTTGATAATTTAGGTCATCAACGTGAGACTTCCATCATATAATCTAAATTTAACCAGTTTTAAATGAAGATTTATTCGCGTGCAGTGCAATCTAGTTTATTCTTTATCAAAATCATAAATTTTGCTTCTGCAAAATAAAAACCATGATCGAGACACCTCATAAGGTTGGAAAAGATTACCCATCCCAACCGCAGAAGAAAAAAATTTCTGGGCCATCGCCGAGTTGGCCGAGTCCAGAGAACCAGTCAATGCATATAACCCATCATCATTTATTCCTGTGCAGCTCACGTTTTTTCGCACATCATCATTTATTTTTGTACATCCCATCTCTTAATTAAAATGCCCAGGAGCACGAACAAGTGCCGTAGTCGTCACACGTGAAGCAGACTACGGAATGTCCACGTGCCACCAATTAATTGGATATGGCATTACGTATTTAAAAGCACCCCAACGTTTACTTTTGATCCCGATGATGACGTTCCCCTCGCAAAAAAATAACCACGTGCCCATGCATATTTCCCCTTCTTTGCAGACTCTATGCATGCAGACCTTCGGATATTTATTGAAGTCGGCATGCTTTTCTAGCTCCTCCTCCCTTTAATGTTTCTTAGTCTCAAAATCATAAAACAGATTGAGTATTTAAATAGGACTGCATGCAGAATCTTAAGGTTGAATTTTGGGTGTATTAAACATGCACCAATTGGATGGACTGGGCACAAGAGTGTTGATCAGTAGGAATTATGATTAGAATTGTAAATAGAGGGTTGTCCATTAGATTATAACATTGATATATGCATCTAAGTATTTGACTTGACCAAAAAGATATTACATTGGGTAGCACACTGCAAGCGAATTATATGAAAAGAAGAGTGATATAAACGTACCATCACCATGGTCAACGACTGTGCAAGTGTGGTATCGTAAATTTGTAATCTCAATTGTAAAACTGTTACTGATCTCAACAAAGTTAAACAACAAGCGTTCTGGACTGAAAAAGGTTTAAGTTGGATACTGATACAAATAAGTACCATATTATTAAGAAAAACGAGTCATTATCCAAGCTTTGGATGGGTATGAATTAAGTCTATTGGCATATTTCTTGGCAGGCCAAGCATGTTCAGATCCTCATATTGGATGAAACTGATACAAGTACGGTGTTTTGGAACATAGGAGGTCTCACGGCTTGTTCTTTCTTAATCTCGACTAATTGACATGGTAAGACAAACAAGTGTTGTTACTTGTTAGAGTAGCAAGTCACTATGACTGTTGACTAAAGCCTCATAAGATTTGAGGGTTCTGCATGCTTCGATCTGAATGGCGACATAAAAACAAACTTGAAGCACTCTAAACCACTATTTGATAGCTCATCCATGTTTTATGGCCTTGATGAACAACCAATAGTTTGCTTGAAATTTTGTATGTGTCACAAGATATGCACTTGAATACAATTAGCATCCTCTAAATGTATATGTCCAAAGAGAAATTTAAAAAAGAGTGTCCGGCTTCTAATAAAAAAATTGCCAAAAAAAAAATAGGCGCACTAATTACTTTGAATTGAGGACTTGAAGTCATATTTCTTCATTTCAAAATAAAGTTTGGAAATTTTATTAATTGATTATTTCATCAAATATGCGATGAAGTCATGCTAGTAACATTAACTGCTAGCAAAAGCAGTTAGGTGCACCGAAATATGTAATCATAAATTCTCAGGTAAGAGGCTCTGTTTACGATCATCTGAATTAGTGCATAATTTTTAAAAATTCTATTATTTTAGTAGGAAATGAAACTTGATATTATGAGCAGAAATTTAGTTTGCATCACCATGCATCACTCGTACCTATGTAAGTTGTAGGTGACCTACAAAACACAAATTAGTGTAGCTCACTTTGTAACAAATACAAACTAAGATTTTTCTCAACTATGTTAGCCAAAATGTGTTATTTAGGTTCCTTAATCATGCATAAATATTCAATATCTACTTAGTGCATAATTAATGTGAGACTAAACACTAGCATGTAAGGATCCTCACATGTCAAGGATATGGTGAAGCATTTTCAGCCCTCCAAAATGGAGGAGTTTCTAACTTCGAGCCTTGGTGTTGTTGTGTCCAGGGTAGTTGGTTTAGAAACTTCTTAGGTGACGCGAGATAAGAGCTGCACTAGAAGCGATTGATTATTTCTTTAAATCTTGTTTGCATTGTCAGAGATGTCATATCTGAAGGAGTTTACAAGATATGGTTAAGCAGTAATGATGCTAGTTCGAAACGCAAGCTGATAGCAAATTAAGCTCCTCTCCCTTTTATCTCAGGCTAATTACCAAGTCATAAAAAAGTTCTCTTCTATTCTTGTTTACTTTTGTGCATTTATTATGTACACATTCAAAACATGAATTGCCTCACAAAGATAACCATAACAAGGGGCCCAGTCTTCTCTGTTTAGGGAATTGACAGGGTTTGTAGCCAAAGGTCTTTGAGGTTGCAGAATTTCTGCAGCCCCCGAGCAAGCACAAGAGAAAAACCATGGGCTTGATTTTTATGCCTTTGTTTATATAAAATATTTCCATTCAAACTTGAATAACAACAAAGTGATGGGTAATACACGTCGGATCCCAAAGAGAAGATGAAGATCTAGCCATCAACAGTTCCATTGAGATTCCCAGCTTGCTTCCCAACTTCCTGAATTGCCACCCATGTCTCTACTTTACTGGCTCCAGCTCAGCAGCTTGAGCCAGATCGATCTTCAGAGACAATAATAAATATTTTTATTTTATTTTAAAATATTTATTATTTTTAACTTTTTTTGAAATGTGAATTTTTTATGGTATCCGTAATGCACCATACGATATGATGCGATCGTGTGCGGCGTACATCACATAATCATTCTTCTTCGTAACCATCCATCATGCAATGGATGGTGCACACTGTACACTGTATAGTACAGTGCATAGCAAGAGCTCCATGTTTTTTTTTTTTGTTCTTTTTTTTGGACCCATTGGGTCATGCTAAAATAGTGTTGCCCCCACAATCTTATCATTCTTCAAATATATAATCTGCACTGTGACTTTGTTTAACACGTTTCTTTCAATTTCTTAAGCTTTCCAAACTTCACAAAATGTCTTTTAGTTAAACTAGATTGCACGTAGGGTCTGTTCCTTGAGCTAATACAGAGAACATCTTTGCTGTCAACCTTGGTCATTCATTCAGGCACACTTGCTGCAATGAAGCATGATCGTTGAGTTGAATTCCTTCTTTTTTTCCTTTTTTAACCCCAAAGTGAGTCTGTTTTACCAGAAATTTACTGCCAATTAGGTGCCTCAGGCTCTGGAAATGTGTTTGAATTAATTCCGATTCTTTCCAGCCTATGAGTTGGTTCACACGTCATTCTCAACCGAGGGCTCCATACAACAATTATTAGTTACCGGTCAACAATCGTTGATAAAGAAAGGATGGGGCAGAGTGACAGATATCTCCCCACTGATGGTATCATTTTTGGAAAGATTTTGATATGATACTTCAAAGTATGTTTTAATTTTTTTATTTATTTTTGACTGATAGATTAAACATAAATTATTTAAATTTTAGTTTGATAAAATATTCACAACTGATACGATAAATATTTCAAATATTAGAATTATTATAGATCTGTATCTCGGCCTCGATTGCAACATCTTTGACAATGGCCGAGCTATGGGAGATGGACGCCTCTCAAATACGGATATATGATAGAGATGAAGATTGCCAGACGTACCCTCATTAGTAGTGGTTTTCGGCTCCTCGATCTCAGACGATCTATTTCAGATCGTCTCGGCCGGTCCTCGGCCGATCTATTTCAGATCATCTGAGATCAACATACACTCCGATCTCCATGACCTCGGATTTAGATGATCTATCATAGCTTGTTCGTGGCTGAGCTATATTCTCCACCAACAGATCTGTCTCTCCCTCTTCTAAATTGAGAAGGTCCAGGTAGAATAGAATTTCTTCACAATCGAGTCTCCGGTTAAAAGAAAGTATCTCATCCGAATCAATCTACGCGACGCATCCAGAAAATTATCAGGACTTCGAGATGGATATAACTCCAACTCCTCCCTTATAAATAAAGAGACTCTGGAACCTTCAAAGTAATCTCTCAATTCCCTACTCTCTCCTCTCATCGTTCTCCATCTCCTAACTTGAACATCGAAGGATCTTTATCGGAGAACACCCCGATGAGAACTTCTTGCAAGTACTTGGATGGAGCTCCAGTAGCAGTCTTTGTCTCGGCCATCCCCACCTCAATGGCCGACCTTAGATGGGGAGATCCAAAACAACAATGATTATTTCACATCATAATTAAATTATTTTTTTTCAAAAAACCTTCTCTTCCTCCGTGGACCATCACAAGGAGATGAACGCTGAAGAGCCATGGGTGTCGGAGGTTGGGGGGCGATGGTGGCGACATGAAGAAGCTGCGAAGGGACTGGGGTTGGGGGGTGTGGCATGGAGGAGCCACTGGCCGCGAGGGACGTCGAGGGTGAGGGTTGGGGGCATGCAGAGTTGAGGGTGGGCGTAGAACAACCGTGGTGCCGAGGGTGAGGTTAAGGGTGGCAAAATATGACCCGATCTGTCAATCCAACCCACATTCGATCTATCTTAAATAGGTTTAGGTTTGGTTTAAATGAGTTCAGGTCGTAAACGAATCGACCTGTTTAACCCATTTGTTAAACAGATCGGGTTTGATTTTAAATTTCTCAATTTGTTCAACTTGTTTAATCTATTTATAATTTTTATTTAAAATATTTGGACTGTACGCTCATGGTAAAATTTGAGCGACCCATTTAAATTTTTAATTTTTCATCTATTCTATGATACATGTGTTGGTTAAAACTTAAAACCTCGACATGTGATCAAGACCCTTCCACACGTGATCCCTCGGCCTGCTTCATCTTTTTTCTCTTCTCCTTCCCCAAAAAGTCCTAAAGCCTAAATCTCACCACTACACCCTCCGTTGCCTCCCTCTTCCATGCTAGTGCATCGAGATTTGCAAGCTCCTCATGCTGTCACCCTTGCAGTGCCGTCCCTTCGTCGCTCGCTTTGATCGGTTGCTCCCATTTAGAAACTTGGAGCCTTCAATGGTGATGATGGCCCTCTTCCACCCGTTCCTCCTCCTCGCAGTGGCACTTCTGACCTCCTTCTGACTGTCGATGGTAGAGATCTGGGTGACAGAGATCCGATCTGATGGGCGGACCATCATCCCCTTCGCAAGTTCCTCCACGATGTCGCCCCCGCAGCACCGTCCCCTCCGTCGCTCGCTCTGCTACTCGCTCCGATTGGCTGCTTCTATCTCGGGACTCGAAGCTTTCGGTGGTGATGATGGCCCTCCGCCACCTGTTCCTCCTCGCGGTGGCACTTCAAGGCCCTAGCCTCTCGGCAGTCAATGATGGAGATCCGATCCGATGGACGAACCATCATCCCCTTCGCGAGTTCCTCCATGTCGTTGCCCCTACAGCACGTGGTGAAGATGAAAAATGAGAACCCTCTCTGATACACCACCGTGTTTTTTTTTTAATCTTTTTAATGGGATTATAGCCCATTTAAGAGGAACTATTGCATCGGAGGAGACTTACAAACAAATAAATGGGTTATACGGATCTCTTCATTTTTTTTTTTTGAGGGGGTTATCTAATAAACAGATTATACAGGTCAGATCAGATAACCTATTTATTATACAGGACAGATTCGAGTTTCAAAATTTAACCTCTTTAATAAACAAATTAGATTTAGGTTAGAAATTTTTTGGTTCAATCTGTATATGACCTGACCTTTTTATATCCGGTCTGATCCGATTGTCACTCCTAAAATATGGTGAGCGACGGGGGAGAGGGCAATGTAAAGCAACTGCAATTGTCAGAGGTGGGAGGAGGGAGATATGGTGAGCGGCGGAGGAGAGGGCAATGTAAAGCAACTGCAATTGTCAGAGGTGGGAGGAGGGAGATTTGGGAAGTGCAAGGAGGGACGTGAAACCGAGCGCAGAAGGAGCGGAGGGACGGACAGAAAAAGAAAATAAAATAAAATAAAATATATTAAAAAATTAATGCATAATACTATCAATATTCTTTATGGTAAGATATTATGATAAAGCATCGTAATAAATTTTTTTTTGAAATCATAAATAATAATCCAGTTCTCCATTCGCCGCAGCATTGCTCACTCACCAAGCATTATATACAGTGAGTATTTTACTGTTCTTTTGCCTTTAACTTACAAAAAAAACTTCAGAATCCACCCACCACTTTATTCTACTCTTGTAGAAAGATTTGCAGAGAAAAACGCCATCCGCGGCTCTGCCTCAGAGTATGAGCAAGAAATATTACATGAATGTTGGGATAAACTCGCACACAAACACAAATAATAATGCCACTGGTACAAATGGACACCAGAATCGCACCTTCAACGCAGAACGAAAAAAAAATATAGGGAAGAAGAAGAAGAACACAGATTTACGTGGTTCGGAGATCAAAAAGATACTCCTACGTCTACGGGCGGAGGCGAGAAATTTTCACTATGTAAAAATCAATAGTACATCAAAAGAGAAGCTTTTGTAATCTCTCTCTCTCTCTCCTTTTAATTCTTTCTCTCGTAAAAAATATATTAGCAGAATGAGAGGAAGAATATCTCTTGAAAGAATCAAAAAAGAAGAAAATCCCGCTGCATTGCCAAAAGAGAGACCCGCGTGTGGGAAAAGGAAATCTCGCTGAAAAGGAAATCCCGCTGCATTGCTAAAAGAGAGGCCCCACCAAAATCGTGGGTAGAAACGGAAAGGGGAGACTGCTCTGTTGGCCGAGTCAACCTGACAACCAAAATCGTGGGCAGAAACGAAAAGGGGAGACTGCTCTGTTGGCCGAGTCAACCTGACAAATCTCCACCTTTGGCTTGGTCAATACGAATGTTCTCCACAATGTTAATCGATCTCCTCAAACTTAAATTCTTACAAAAATAATAGTAGAAAATTCTCATCTCCTCCAAAATCCCGAAGGATATCCTCAAGTGCTGTAGACTCCAACCAAATCCAAGCAATGTTTGAACTTAGTCACTGGAAGAGGTTTTGTCAGCATGTCAGCTGGATTGTTTTCAGTACCAATTTTCTTCACAACAATATTGCCCTGTGCAATGACTTCTCGAATGAAATGGTACCTTACATCAATGTGCTTCGTTCTCTCATGAAACATCTGATCTTTAGTGAGATGAATAGCACTCTGACTATCACAGTATATAATAGTCTCTTTCTGTTCCAAACTAAGTTCTCCAAATAAGCCTCTTAACCACATAGCTTCCTTCACTGCCTCTGTTGCTGCCATAAACTCTGCTTCTGTAGTAGATAATACAACTGTAGGCTGAAGTGTAGCTTTCCAACTAACAGCACAACCACCAACTGAGAAAACATAACCAGTAAGAGATCTCCTTCTATCAAGATCTCCTGTAAAGTCTGAATCAACATATCCAGACAAAACATCACCGTTCCTGCCAAACTCCAAACAAGTGTTAACATTACCTTTCAAATACCTGAAAATCCATTTCACTGCCTGCCAATGTACTTTACCAGGATTTGACATATATCTACTCACAACACTGATTGCTTGTGAAATATCTGGTCTGGTACAGACCATAGCATACATCAAAGAGCCAACTGCACTGGAGTATGGAACACGTGACATATACACCTTTTCATCTGTGGACTGAGGTGATAAAGAAGCTGAAAGTTTGAAGTGAGTAGCAAGTGGTGTAGAAATTGATTTGGCATCCCACATGTCAAACCTCTGAAGAACTTTCTGAACATAACTGGTCTGTGTCAGAAATAATTTACCTGCACCTCTGTTCCTCTGGATCTCCATCCCAAGAATTTTCTTTGCTGCTCCTTAGTCTTTCATTTCAAACTCACTGCTGAGTAAAGCTTTCAGCTGATTGATCTCAAAAATATATGCTGCTGTAATCAACATATCATCAACATATAACAACAGATAAATAACAGAATTACCTGACAGTTTTCTGAAGTAGACACAACTGTCAAAATTGCTCCTAGAGTATCCATGTTGTGTCATAAAGGTATCAAATCTCCTATACCATTGTCTAGGAGATTGCTTCAAACCATATAATGATTTTTTTAGTAAACAAACATGGTCCTCTTTTTCTTCAACTTGAAAACCTTCAGGTTGCTGCATATAAATCTGCTCTTCAAGTTCACCATGCAGAAAGGCTGTTTTTACATCCATTTGCTCTAACTCCAAGTTATGAGAAGCAACTAATGCTAGTAAAACACGAATAGAACTATGTTTCACAACAGGTGAGAATATATCATTATAATCAATACCTTCTACTTGACTGTAGCCCTTTGCAACCAACCGTGCCTTGAATCTAGCATCTTCAACACCTGGAGTACGTTCTTTCTTCTTGAAGACCCATTTGCAGCCAACTATCTTCTTTCCTTTAGAAGCCTTCACTAACTCCCAAGTTTTATTTCTCAGGAGAGACTCAATCTCTTCCTGCATAGCAACTATCCACTGAGCTGAATCCTCACGAGATATAGCCTCTGAATACCCAGAAGGCTCATTAGCATCAAGTATTTCCTCTGCAATTGACAATGCATAAGCAACCATATCTGCATATCTCTGAGGTAGTCTAATATCTCTTCTCTGCCTATCTCTAGCTAGAGAAAACTGCTGCATTTGTGGAGTTTCCTCTACCTGAGCTGAATCTGTCATCTGCTGTTGTTGCTGGGAAGAATGCTTCACAATAATAGAACCACCACTTTCAAACTCCACCTGTTTCATGCTATTACCTGAAGGACCTGCATTAGATGAAACAACTTTCTCCTCTCTAGGAGATAACATTGCAGATTCATCAAAAATAATATTTCTCTCAATCAAAAATTTAGGAGATTTAGGATTAGGACACCAAAATCTATATCCTTTCACCCCTGATGCATAACCAAGAAAAATGCACTTTTTAGCTTTTGGATTTAATTTACCATCATTAACATGAACATAAGCAGGACATCCAAAAATTTTTAAATCAGAATAATCAGGAGGATCACCTGACCACATCTCTTCTGGAGTCTTGCATGCAATGGCTGTAGCTGGAGAACGGTTCACTAAATAACAAGCTGTAGACACTGCCTCTGCCCAAAAGTCTTTGCTAAGACCTGCATTTGACAACATACAACGGGCTCTTTCTAAAAGAGTTCTGTTCATCCTCTCTGCCACTCCATTTTACTGTGGAGTGTATTTCACTGTACGGTGCCTGACAATACCTTCATTTTTACAAAACTCATTAAACTCACCAGAGCAAAATTCAAGCCCATTATCTGTCCTCAGCCTTTTAATTTTCTTCCCAGTTTGTTTTTCAATCAAAACCTTCCACTGTTTGAATTGCCTGAACACTTCATCTTTATGTTTAAGCATAAACACCCAAACTTTTCTACAATAATCATCAATAAAAGTTAGAAAATACCTGGCACCACCTTTTGAAGGAACACGGGCAGGACCCCAAAGATTAGAATGAATATAATCCAGAGTAGCCTTGGTTCTGTGAATTGCTGTTTGAAAGCTGACTTTCTTCTGCTTCCCAAAGATGCAATGCTCACAAAAATCCATCTTACCTGTACTCTGACCATAAAGCAAGCCTCTCTTGCTCAACATAGTCATGCCCTTTTCACTCATATGTCCAATCTCATATGTCAAAGTTTAGTGACTTCTGATTCTGACATAGAAGGGGATGCAGCAGCTACTGCACCTGTAACTGTAGTGCCCATCAAAGTGTACAAAGTACTGGACCTTTTGGCTTTCATCAAAACAAGAGCACCTCTACAAACTCTGAGAACTCCACCTTCAGCTGAATACTTGCACCCATTGGCTTCAAGGGTGCCTAGGGAGATGAGATTCTTCTTCAAGTCAGGAACATGTCTAACCTGTGTCAATGTCCTCACTATGCCATCATGCATTTTAATTCGAATTGAACCTATCCCAACAGTCTTGCATGGGGCATTATTCCCCATCAAGACAACTCCACCATCAATCTGCTCATAGGTGTAGAACCAGTCCCTGTAAGGACACATGTGGTAGGAGCAACCCAAATCTAAAATTCATTCATCCTTGGATCTGTCAATATTAATAGATAAAACATAATCATAGGACTCATCTTTTGCAACTCCAACCTCTGCTGCATTCTCAGATTTTTCTGCTTCTCTTTTCTGTTTGTTTTTCAACTTGTAACAATCAATTTTGATGTGTCCCTTTTTCTTACAGTAATTGCAGACTTTAGACTTGTTTCTTGACTTTGATCTGCGCTCTTCCTTCTTTTTCTCAAAAGTTCTCTCTTGAGACCGGCCTCTGGCCACAAGGCCTTCAGAAACCCCTTCACTGTTACCACCAGTTAAGTTCCTATCCATCAACTCTTTTGAAAATAGGGATGATTTCACATCTTCAATAGAAATAGAATCTCTACCATAAAGTAGAGTTTCTCTAAAGTGTTTAAATGATGGTGGTAAAGAGCAGAGCAATAAAAGGACTTGGTCCTCATCTTCAATCTTGACTTCTAAATTCTCTAGATCCATAAGAATAGAATTAAATTCATCAAGATGGGTTTTTACAGATGTACCTTCAACTATCTTCAACATAAAGAGACGCTGCTTCAAATGTAGCTTGCTGGTGAGGGACTTTGTCATGTACAACGACTCTAACTTGAACCACAAAGCAGCCGCTAACTTCTCATGGATGACTTCCCGCAGAACTTCGTTCGACAAGCACAACTGAATCGTAGCCAGAGCTTTCTCATCCATCTCTTGTTTCTCTTCTTCAGATAATGTGGCCGGCATCTTCTCCTTTCCAAGTAACGCCTTCTGCAACCCCTGCTGCATCAAGATCGCGCGCATCTTAACTTGCCAAATACCGAAACTAATATTCCGATCGAACTTCTCGATTTCGAACTTCGCAGCCATCTGAAATCCTTCACAAAGTAGCAAACGGAGCTTGTGTGCAGACAGAACGAGCGATCTGATAACCAGGCTCTGATACCAGTTTGTTGGGATAAACTCGCACACAAACACAGATAATAATGCCACTGGTACAAATGGACACCAGAATCGCACCTTCAACGCAGAACGAAAAAAAAAATATAGGGAAGAAGAAGAAGAACACACAGATTTACGTGGTTCGGAGATCAAAAAGATACTCCTACGTCTACGGGCGGAGGCGAGAAATTTTCACTATGTAAGAATCAATAGTACATCAAAAGAGAAGCTTTTGTAATCTCTCTCTTTCTCTCCTTTTAATTCTTTCACTCGTGAAAAATATATTAACAGAATGAGAGGAAGAATATCTCTTGAAAGAATCAAAAAAAGAAGAAAATTCCGCTGCATTGCCAAAAGAGAGATCCGCGTGTGGGAAAAAGAAATCTCGCTGAAAAGAAAATCCCACTGCATTGCCAAAAGAGAGGCTCCACCAAAATTATGGGTAGAAACGGAAAGGAAAAACTGCTCGATTGATCGAGTCAACCTGACAATGAACATTCGAATGGAAGGCTATATAATATAATTATTAATATTACAAATATAAAAAAAAAGCTAGCAATTCAGTCCCCAGTACAGCGCACATGGTTTAAGAAGAGAAGCTTCACTCATGTCCAACTCTCTCATCGGATACCTCAGATTCTCATCCACTTCCTAAATCTGCCGCTGCTATCACAAGACATGATCCCATCAGCTAAAAAAAAAAAAAAAAAGACATTCGTACTCAACCTTTCCACCTAAAAGGATGGCTCTACTTTATTCAGCACACGCAAATGCTCAACACCTCTTCCCCTCTTATCTATATCTATAAACATTCCTGGATACCTTATTCTTAGGTATATTCATATCCAATACAAGAGATAACGATCAAAGGCTAATGGAAGAAAGATGCATTCATGCACATATTCCCCCCTATATTCCTTCATGCTGAGCTCAGAGTAGCTTATCAGACTGGGCAGGCAACCTCCTGTAGAAATTGAAGGGCACCGACGGCACCTTGCTCCTGAACTTGGGGTGGCGAAGCAGGTAGAGCCCGAGGATCACCACCACCACCTGAATTGGCGTCACGTAGAGGATTACGGCCACGATCAGCGACAGCATGATGAAGATGGCGGTCGCCCTTGGGTCCCTCCAGCTGAGTATGGCCTGCGCCCGCTCCCCCTGCGTCGCCAGGTCCCCCACCACCGTCTGCACCCGCCCTGCCACGCTCCTCAGCCGGTCATACCTCATCCTCACAATGTCGGTGGGCTTCGACGTTGGAAATGTATCGAACTCTTCGTCGAGCTCGTCTGGGTGTGTGAATTCAGCATAGGACAGCTTTACGTCCATGTGCGGCGGTTGCCGTGGCCTGAACCTGTAGTTCCATATGCCGATCATGAACAGGTAGAGGAAAATTGTTGGCAGGATCAACTCTGGGTAGCAGACCAGTATCAAAAACAGGACATGGACGAGTATTGTGGTGATGGGGTTCTTCCAATTCCGAATTCCATCAAACCATCGGCCGATGGCGCCGAGGCCGGAGAGGAGAGCACTGATGCGGAAGAAATTGGCCTTGCTCCGCCGTAGGCTCCACATGTGCGAGTCCACGTCAAGCATGTACTCCACCACCTCTCGTCGGAGTGGCGGCTCGGCACGGGCGAGACGGATGGCAACAATCTGCATTGCCTGGTGCCGGAGGATGTCCAGTTGAACAACTGGGATGGGCTTAACGTAGTGCATCTTCGGGAGCAGCGGCTTCCCGTAGAGGGCCACCATGTTGACCCACGCCGTGCAGGTGAACCTCACCGCTAAATGGAGCTCCCCGGTCTTCTTGAGGCCGGATGTCTGGAGGACTAGCAGAGGATATAAATGGGTATAAACTCGATCGATCTGCAATGTCGATAGCCGGATTCGGACCTTGCCGATCCTCTGGTCTTTGGCATCGTCCTTGTTGCCGGAAATGTGGCAATTGTCGAAGACGGCGATGGTGATGACGGTGCAGGGGTCGAAGACCTCCCAAGTGTACTGCTCGTGCCATCGAGGGGCGAGGCTGTTGAGAATTGTCCGAGTTCTAACCCATTTGGGGCCATACTTGGCGACGCAGTAGGCATCAGTGAGCTTGCCATCCTTGGCCTTCATCGGCATTAGATTCTGGGCGTTGAGAATTCCCAGCTCCAGTAACCCAATGCTCGACTTGCGGAGCTTCTTCGACGCCGGCTGGAGGTCGCTGCTGTAATGAGTGGATTCATCGAGCACATGGTAACCCAATTCCAGGCAGAGCCAGAGGCAGACCTTGCTGGTGAATTTGGGCTCTTTCTTCTTCTCACCATTGGCGGCCTCGTCCACCGTGGAGGTCGGCTTGAATAGACTGAACCACCGGGGCTCCACGGGCGGCTTGCGGTGGTCGATGCGCTGGACGGCGTTCGACAGCGGCAGCACCAGCCGGCCGAGGGGCTCCTTGTCCTCGACGGTGACCACCAGCGGCTCGTCCAACGGCTCCGACGCCACGAACATGAACTCCTGGTTCCACACCGGGTTCCGCGAGGCGACCGGGTTGGTGCGGCGGGATTGCCCGCCGAGCTGAAGCCTGAGCGACACGCTCGGCTGCCGGGACTTGTCGAGCAGAACAAGGTCCTGAGCCTCGACTGCAAGCACGCGGAGGTAGACGAGCTTCGGCGAGAAGTAGACCTTGCAGCGAGTGTGGTGCAGGCCCTCGACGCCGATGTTGTGGGCGTCGGAGTGCCACGCGTCCGGGAAGGCCTCGTCGGCCTGCGTCCCCTCCCAAACAGCAAGCATGATCTCTCCCTTATTCAACTTGTCACCCTTCTTGTCCTCCAGCCTGTACCATTGCGGAGCGAGAGGACTGTCCGGCGGCACCCGGAGAGGGACGTCGGTGAGGTCCAGCTGGATCCTTCCGACGAAGTCGTCCTTCACGATATCGTGGTCTTTGACGGTGACTTCTAACACATTGGCCTGGAGGCGATCTTTCGAAAAGGCGAACACCTGGCGCCAGACGGGGTTCTCGTTCTTCTCCAGGTATTTGGTGGTGCCTTTGTAGTTGCCGAGCTTGACCTCGACGTAGGGGTCGAGGGAGCCGGTCAAGTCCATGGTGGGGAGGTCCCGGGCCTTGACGACGTTCACGTAGAGGAAGTGCATCGGCTCGACGAGGTCGTAGGTGGAGGAGATCTTGTCGCGGCCGCGGTATCCGAGGCGGCCGGCGAGGGGCGGGTAGGTCTCCACCAGGCCGAACTCCGGCGCGCCGGGGCGCGCCGGCATCGGTCCGGCGCCGGGGACCGCCCGGACCTGCATCACCGCCGGCTCCGCCCGAGCCTGCCGCTGGTCTACCACGACGCCGCCACCCACCGGCGCCGCCGGCTTCTCTCCCGAGCCGCCTCCCATTGCCTGCTTCATCTGGGAGAACTCGAACCCCAGTCCCCCTCCGGCGCCGACGGAGTAGAACATCCTCGGATCCTCCGCCGCCGGCTGCTTCTTCTTCTCCTTGTGGTTGTGGGCGGCCCTCTCGCCGTCGACGGCCGGATTAGGTATCGGAATAGAGGAAGGGGGGACACCAGCGGGGGCTGGAGCGGGGGCGGGGAAGGGGTTGGAGGAGTCGGGAGGAGGTAGACGCGGAGACCGATGTCGCCGCGGATGTGGGAGAAGAGGCCGCGCTTCTCGAGGGGGAAGCGCTGGACGGGGGCATCGGCAGGGGCGAGGGCGACGGAGGCGCCGGAGATGCGGACGCGGCCGAGGAACTGGCGGTTGTGGCCGTGTCTTCCGCTGCCATCGGAAGGGGAGCGGCTGTCGTGGTAGACGGAGACGTTGATGGTCTTGTTGGGAAGATCGGAGGGATCAGAGACGTTGAACAAAAACTTCTCGTTCCAGGAAGGGCTGAGATCTTTGACCTTGGTCTGGGTGCGGTGGCGCTGGCCGTCAAACTCCACCTCCACAAAGGGGTTCGCCGAGCCCTGCCCGTCTTTGGGCATCAAGTCGGCGGCGTCCACCACCTCCACCGCCACCTTCATCTCCTCTTTCTCTCTTTCTAAGTGTTTCTACTTTGGGATAGGAGTTGAGAGGTTGGAGTTCACTCAGGTCAGTAACATCACCAGCAAGATCGTGTGGGTGTGGATGTGCGTGCGCGTGCGGAGAGGAAGAGGTCTGTGGAAAAGGTAGCGAGTGGTCGTTGCGTCGATGGCTTAGAGTGCGGGTAGAATGGAGCAAAGCGGTGGAATGGGTGGTGGGGATTGGGGATGAGAACAAAGGAGCGGATGTAGAAGGAGACGTGTGTCGGTTCGGAGTGAGGTGGCCCCAATTCGGGTGGTGATTTTGTGTCCCTAATGGGGGTGATTTTTTTTTTTTTTTGGGGGGGGGGGTGGGGGGAAGAATGTATGTTGATTTACATGTGTTGTTATGTTTTATTTATTGTTTAAAGTTTCATGCACCAAAAAAAGTTTGATGTTGATTAAAATATTAAATATTGGAGAAAACCCATCCACTAACGATGTGGGACCGGTTATGAGGGACAACATTATCAATATTGTTTAGACTTCTCTTTCAATAATGCTCAAGCATTATCCCTTTATTAAATTAGTTGTTATATCCTTTTCATCTTTGGGATGGACATACAGTATCTGTGATTGTCTATATAGATATACAAAGGAGTTCATCAAACAAAGTGGAGTGTGTATTTATAACACCTATGACTACATTATTTCCTTTTACAATATTGGAGAGAAAGGATGTAACTAGCTGACAAAGGATGGACCAAATTGACTTAGTTCAGAGCATTGCGCATTATTGAAAAAATAGTAATAATATTATAATATGTTTTAAGATACTTAAATGTACTTGGTTGGTCATGAATGCATTCTCCTTCTGCTCATGTCTCAATGGAGGAAGGGTTTATTTAAGAAGACTAGGTAACTTTTATCGGTCTTTATTTACTTCTTCTCAGCAAAGGGTACTCATTAATTGACTGGAGAGAGATTGTACGCTAGCTTTCCAGGTTGCCTCTCTTTGACTGGTTCTCAGCTTATTGGTGAGTAAAAGTAGTATCCGGAAGGTATAGAATGGAAGATTTCTCCTTTTGAATATGGAATACGGCTCTGCGTCTGATGCGGATTTTCCACTAAAGATTCAAAGGGTTTGAGCTTTTAGGCTTGCAGCGTGCCCTCCCCAGCTACAAAGAAAGGTCACAGCCTTGTAATGCCATTGCCTACCGGTCCTCTCCTTTGATTTTTTAAAAATTAATTAAGTACGGCCTGCCAGTCCTTTGGGTCCATTTTGAATCTTCCATTAGCGAAAAGCTGGCCCATAAACTGCAAACATCGACCACTAATCCCTCTGTCTCTGTTGGAAAGTCCCAAATAAAGATGGTCGGAAAGATTCGGTGATCTCTTGGCATTGGAAAGGCTTCCTTTTTACACAATCCAGCAAAGAAGGGGCATGGCTGCCCATATAGATAATAGTTAGTACAGGGATGGAAAAGAGACAAGAGGTTTACTTTTAGGATTTGTTCGATTTTCCGGAAGAGGAAGAAGGGGGACAGTATAGTGAAATATAAATTGTCCTGTATGAATCAAGATTTTTTTTCTTCCACAAATACTTTTAATCTTAGTAGCTTATATTTTTTTTCTCCTATAATCAATTTATTAAGTGCATAAAATTACTTTACACAATTTTTTCAGAAAAAAAAAGATACTCAACCAAATATAAATTATTCCAAAAAAATGTACTTTTTATTTCACATTTTCATGATTAACTAAATATATCAAAATCAATTTTCCAGATATAATATACTCAAGCATCTGAAAACATATTCCAGTGAGGTGCAAACAAGTTCTCAATGGAGGTTGCCCATTGGACCTTAATCTAAGGGTGTTTTGGTCAGTTCAACATCTCCAACAGGGATAGACTGGGGAAAGAAAAAAAAAAAATCTGAAGACAATATGAGGCTTTAGATGAAACTTGAGAAGAGAATATGCGCAGGGTGCGCTTGTGCATCACTGGGGGGAGAGAGAGAGAGAAAGGGAGAGGAAAAGTAGGTTTGTTAGGTGATGTTGATTGAATGGTGCTGACCCTTTGGAAGGAGAGATGGGTGTGCAGTTCATGTACCTGCTCTTCTATCTCTGCTTTTCTGGTGATTTCTTTCATACGCTGCAGTGATGGTTTCTTTCAGGGTGGACAAATATGTGGCAAGTGTTGGCATCCAGTCCTTTTGTGTTGGCATCATCCCCACTGAGGCGGTCTTTAATCTGTGAAAATGGACAGGATCAAAGGGTGGTTTCTTTTGATTGGGGCTTCCAAAATTTGGAGGGCAAGTTTACTACCGTTGATAATTGGCGTGAAGGAAGGTTCTTGTATTCTTATCCACGGCCTCTGTTTTTTAACCCACAGGTGACGCCGTTTCACTCGGTAGAGAGCTTCAGAGATATACTATGAGGCAAATTCTTATCCATGGCCTCTATTTTTTAACTTGCAGGTGACGCAGTTTCACTCGGTGGAGAGCTTCAGAGATATATTATGATGCAAATGGACCAGCCTGTTTGCTGCTGGGTTGTCTTGATAGGCTAGAGCAAAGTTAGGTTTGGTTGGAGAAATTTTTGAGAATTCTGAGGCGGGTGTGTTCCACCTCGACGGTGAGTCAGGAGTATTCTAGCTCATATATATTTTATCTCTGGACTTCAGTTCAAAAGATATCTGTCTCAAGAGACATCTTTTAGACTGAAGTCCAGAGATAAAATCCTGATATCTGACAACCGAAGACATACCAGCTGGATCCAAAGATCCATATATAAACCGTGATATGCTTGAGCATCAAAATAGATAATATCTCTTGCTATCGATTAAAATCTAAAATAATTAAATTTATTTTATAAATAAAATTATGAAAAAAGATATAAAAAATTTGAAGCAACAACAGTAAAGTCTTCAGCGAAAATGATCTAAAACTGTTTACAAAACCGGCTCCAATTAGTTAGGATAAGACAATCTCAAAAAAAAAAAGGTAGGACAATAATGGATGGCCATCATTAGGATTATGTACATGTCCACGAGTAGTCCATTTGGCAAAGCTTTTCAAGAATAATTTAAATTATTATAATGATATTTGGTAAAAATTGTAGGAATTGTTTGTAGCACAAAAAAAAAATTGTAGGAACTGTTTTAGCTTTTCCGGGAAGCTAAAACGTCTACTTGCAGTGTTAGTTCATTTAAAAATCTACCAAGTTCTAATTTACTAACTTGACCTCTTTTTTTTTTCAAATTCACGCAAAAGATAAAAGATAGGTATTTTTAATTTCTTTTTTATTGGACTCGGTATTTACATAGTCCAATTAAATATCATCTCAATACTGTCTCTACTTATTTCAATGAAATATGATTCGAACATCCAAATTAAAAAAAAAAAAATCACTTATCTTAGAGATTTAGTAAAAATGAAATGAAATTCTATAGAAAAACTGCTCCACTTGTATTGATTGGTTGCATCAGCCTCCTGACTTCTACTAACCTTCCTCTCCTATTCCGCATCTATTTGTTTGATGCACACGTGCGTGTATACATATAGCTTGCTTAACAATTAAAGCCATTGTAGTAAGGGGTACTAACTCGCGGACTTATCGATAATTTTTTGTTACTGATTATGATATTTTTGATTTTTTTTCTATTAATGTACCTACGAATGTGAATCACTTGCTTTTCATTTTTTTTTTTTTGGATAAGAAAACTTGCTTTCCGTTTTAGAGTCACCATTCCCCACTCATCTATCTTGTACCCGGCCCACCCCACCCCCGATCTAGGATGAAGTCCAGGCTCCCATGCATACTTTTTATTGCGGTCAAAATCTGACCTAATTAGAATAGTTCGAAGAATATTGATCGACCTACTTTGTGATAATGAAAGATGGAGTGCTAATCTTCTCTGCAAAGCCATAGATGTACACATACAACAAAGAAGATAAAAGCTCATTGGATTGGCCATTTCCTTCAATAAAAAGTAAATCTTTTTCATTACCGATCTTTGTAGGATAAATTTATGGACCAAACTTTATTCATAACGATTTAGACCGAAGATCTCGGGCGATCAAGAAGCAAGAGATAACACTATAAGAGGACCTCGGATAGCCTCTCATCCTTAAAGCAAGCTGACTTGAAAATTTTGATTGTCTGAGAAGCAAGCGACAACCTCATAAGAGGATCCTTGGAAGCCTCAAAACTTTATCCACGATAACCTAGACCAAAGATCTCGGATGAGCAAGAAATGAAGAGTAACCCTATAAGAGGATCCTTGGATAGCCTCTCATCCGTAAGACGAGCTGAGCTGAAAATCTTGACCATTCGAGAAGTGAGAGATAACTTCATAAGAGGACTCTCAGAACTCTCAAAACTTTATCATGACAACCTAAGCCGAAGATCTCAGATGACCAAAAAGCAAGGGATAACCCTATTAGGGGATCCTCAGAAAGCCCTTCGTCTTTAAGACGAGCTGATCTGAAAATCTTGATCATTCGAGAAATGAGGGATAACTTTATAGAAGGATCCTTGGAAGCCTGAAAAGCTTAGACACGATGACTTGGGCCGAAGATCTCGACGATCTAGAAGTGAGAGGTAACACCATAAGAAGACTCTCAGATGGCCCCTCGTCCCTCAGACGAGCTGAGCTGAAAATCTTAGCCATTCGAGAAGCAAGGGGTGACCCCATAAAAAGATCCTCAGAAGCCTCAAAATCTTATCCACGATGACCTGGGCTAAAGACTTAGGATAACCAAGAAGCGAGAGGTAACCCTATAAGAGGACCCTTGGATAGCCCCTCATGTCTAAGACAAGCTGAGCTGAAAATCTTGATCGTTCAAAAGCGAGGAGTAATCTTATAAGAGGACACTCAGAAGCCCCAAAATCTTATTCATGATGATTTGGATCGAAGACCTCGAGTGACCTAAAAGCGAGGGGTAATCCTATAAAAGGACTCTTGGATAGCTCTTTGTCCCTGAGATGAGCTGTACTAAAAACTTTGGCCATTCGAGAAGCAAGAGGTAACCCTTAAAGAGGACCTTCAGAAGCTCCAAACATTAATAAAGCTGACTCAATCCATAGGCCTAAAACGAGCCAAGCCAAACACTTAATTGCCCAATGAATGAGGCTAAACCACAGAATGGGAACCTCAAAAGTCCTGGATAGTAGCAATACTGATTTGACTTATAGCTATCCGTCTTGATGATTCAAGCTGAATGCCTTGAAAGGTTTATGCAGAGAACCTTCAAAAAGCTTGGAGCTATGACCCAAATCGAGCCAAGCCAAAGGCCTTAAATTTCACTAGCAATTGTCAATTCCAAAAGGGGGAAGTTCAGATGATTTGACTTTGATACCCGACCCTCAAGCTTTAGGCCAGTTCTTGGGATGTCCAATCAACGTGAAGGCTATGCCATGATCTCATTGGCCCATGAATTGCCCAAGTAGGAATCTCAAACCTCCATGACTTCAGCTAAGATAATCTCAAAGCTATCTAATCCAACAATTCTTCTTGAGGAACAGAACTTGAAATTTCCTTTAGCTAAAGGATAGTAGGTCAGTTCATCTTGCAAATTCAACCACCTGGCCTGAGGATTAGAACTTGAGAATCTTTCTACCTAAAGCTAACAGGTCATTCATTATACAAAAAGATTTTGAAAGGAAAGATGCATTCCATTAATATTACTCTAGTATAAAAAGATCGGCCAAGGTTCGGCTTGACACTGTTACTCATAGAGCCAAGAAAAGTAAATCGATCTATTCTTTTCATCCGATCTAATTTTAGCTCAGACTGAAGAGTGGGGGCATCTGATATAGGGAGGAAAACTTCACTTCACTTCAGCTGGTGCATGGATGCCTCGGACATGGCTGACCTTTAGTTGTGACCGATCTAAGGTACTTTCCCAACCGACCTGAGCTAGCATTCCTGGTAAGTTTTACTTTTGAACTGCTATCTAAATTAATAAACTAGAGAATCCCATGATTAGTGACAACAATCTGACCTGAGCAGATAAAGCAGGAGGTAACAAATATATCTCACCAGAAAAGACAAGAAAAAACAAATATATCTTGCCCAAAAATGAGATAACAAATATATTACGTCAAATAAGACAGGAGATAACATATATATCTCATTAGATAAGACAAGAGATCACGGTCATATCTTGCTAGATAAGGCAGAGGATAACAATATATCATATCCGATGAGGTTAGGAATAACGGCCTGATTCTCCTTCCTCCTCACAATACCTCAGCCTCTACCTATAAATAAAGATCCACAAGGATCCCCCAGATATGCTCTCAACTCTTGTTCGCTCACTCTTTTTCACTTATTTTTGATTTTTCTGATTTGAGTATCAGAGGATCCCCATCAGAGCCAACTTCTATCAGAGACTTATTTTGCAAATCAAGTATTTACGATCAAGCACTAGCCACATCCTTTATCTGATCGAGCTAATCTCAGCTAGAAGACCAGCGGCAACAAACTGGCACTAGAAGAAGAGTCCAAGCCCATTCATGGGAAGGAGCATACATCTATTGGCATGGCACCATGTAAAGAAACTTCATTGTGCTGCTCCAATGCCACTAACTAAAGGCCGAATATCTCCAAATCGGCTAGATGTTGATTATGTCCGACTATCTCCAGATCAGTCAAATGTCAATCAATCCTACCATCTCTAGATCGATCATATGCCGACTAGACTAACCATTTTCAGATCGATCAGACAATGATCAGATTAGATCAAACATAATGAGATTGGACTACCTCCTAATCGACCAAATACAGATCAAATCGACCATCTCTAAATCGATCAGATGCCAAATAGAATACGATAATATTTTACATGATCCTAACTCTTTATTATATGTACTGTTGTTCTACCAAAATCTAATCTAACTTAGGCAACAGAGAGTCTGATCAGAGCCAATCCGATGAGTTTATCTCTTCTTTGTTGTGTATGCAGATCTATACCCCTCCAAGAAAGGTCGGTGCTCTATCTTCTACCATCACGAGTCGAGCAGATCGATCAACAACCTCCAGACTATCCTGATTGGATTGGATTTTGGTAGAATAATAATAAATATAATAGAGAGTTAGAATAGTATAAAATATTATTCTATTCTATTTGACATCTGACTGATCTGAAGATGATCGGATCTTATTGATGTTTGACTGATCTGTAGATAGTCGGATCTAATTGAGTCTAATTGATCTGGAGATGATTGGATTTGATCGTGCCTGACTGGTTGGAGATGGTCGAATCTGACTAGCATATGGCCGATCTGGAGATGGTCGAATTTGATCAATGTCTGGCCAATCTGAAGATGGTCGGCCTTGAGATAGTGGCATTAGAGCAACATGAATGAGCTTGGGTCCTTCCTCTAGCGCTAATCTTTTGCCGCTAGTCTTCTAGCTGTGGTCCCCTTGGTCGGAGAAATGATGTGGAAGGTAGCGAAGGCTTGACTTGCAAAATAAGTTTTCGATCGGAGTTCTGTACGGTAGAGACCCTCTAGTGCTTAAGTCAAAAAAATTAAGAATGGATGAGGAGTGAGCAAGAAAAAGTTGAGAGCATACCTATGGGGTTCCCTACAAGCCTTTATTTATAGGCAGAGGCTAAGGTGCTATGAGGAGGAAGGAGAACCAGACCTTTATTCCTTATCTTATCGAATGCGATAAGTTTATTATCTCTTACCTTATCTGATGAGATATGATGGTTATCTCCTATCTTATTTAGCGAGATATGTTTGTTATTTTCTATCTCATTTAGCAAGATATGTTTGTCACATCTTGTCTTATCTAGTGAGAGATATTTGTTACCTCTTATCTTATCTAATGATATATATTTGTTACCTTCTATCTTATCTGACGAGATATATTTATTATCTTCTATTTTATCTGTTCGTCGCAAGTTGTTGATAGTAATCATGAGATTCTCCAGTCTGTGCAATTTAGATAGTAGTTTAAAAGTAAAACTTATCAAAAATGTCAGCTTAGGTCGGTTGGAAAAGTACCTCGAATCGATCACAACCAAAAGTCGACCACATCCGAAGCATCCATGCACCAGCTAAACTAAGGTGATATTTTCCTTCCCATATTACTTTCAAACCATAATCGAAGGGTTCTAGATCAGGACTTTTTAAAAAAATAAATTATAAAAATATTATTTCAAATTTGAACCAGTGCATTTAGGTTTGAAAATTTTAAAAAAAATTAATTAGCTATCAAAACTCAATTTTAGTTACAATGTAGCCCAACCATCTATCTCAATTTTAAATCATTATCACATGATGATCACAAAATAATAAAATATTCATAAAATTACTGAAACACCCTTTCCATTAACTTAGTAGGGGAATAAATGATGGAGAATTAAGTGTTTTGAGATCTATGCAGATGGATGATGGAGGATTGAGTATTTAAGATCGATACAGATAGATGAATGATAGTAGATGGAGCACTTTATGATATATATGGTGGGCAATTCAATCCTTTTTGGTAGGGTCAAATGATCAGTAGAGGAGGTGGGGGTCGAGGGATGGGGATCGAGGTTAGGGGTCAGGAAGGAGAGGTTGAGTGCAGGGGAAAAGAGGAAGTGGTGGTGGGCAGTGGAGAGAAGGATTTGAGGTGACGACCATCAAAGCTTGCTGGCTGGAGTTAAAGCCCTGGACCAAGACCTGATGAAGGAGAATGATTGGAGAGGAGGTGGGGATTAGGGGCACAGATGGGGAGGAGGGCATGGGATATAAGGTTGCATTGTCAACCTCAATGGGCAAATGTAGACCATCATCGCTGATGAGATATGAGGTTAAGCAAAAATAGAGGCATGGGATATGAGGTCGAGTAGAAATAGGAGCAACAAGATATGAGGCCAAGTGGAAATAGGGGCAATGGGATAGAGATCCACATTGATAGCCTTTATGGGCAAATGCAACCGGCAATGATGAGCTCATTGCCACCAGTATTGATGAGGTTGTCCAGATCCACAAGACCTTCAGTGGAGGAGAAAATGGGAAAAGGAGGTTATCTTCATCAATCTTGCCAATTTGACTATAGGTGTGGATCTCATTTTCGTTAGAGGGTGTCATCGAGGAAACTATTGGAGTGTCCTTAGTTGGAGGAAACAATCAAGGTGTAGGTAGTAAGGAGAAATCATTGCCTCTTTAACCTTTATTGCCACAAGACTCTGGAGAGGTGCTGAAGTGGCCGGAGTTGGATGCCACCCGAGGTCTGCTAAAAAGTACCTACAAAGGAAGTCCACACTCATCAAAGGTGTTTCAATAGGGGACTCTCCGATTCTTAAGTTAGTCAGAGCTTTAGAAATAGTAGGGAGTAAAGATAGCTAGAACCGAAATAGCAGGGAGAGTCCTCCTTCCTTATCTCTTAGGGCTTGTCCTTCTCTTGAGTTACTTGTACTTTTTTGCTTACCTAAGGATCCCCTTCGTACCTCTTTCTATGAAGGTTGAGTCCATAGGCCGCTAGCCAAAATCTATGAGTTTGTTAGACCTGGCTGTATAGACCGTTAGGCTATGTTATGGCCCTTTAATAAGGGAGGAATATTTTCACCTCCTCTGTATTGAGGTTGTTAGTCGTAGATGTCAGGTATTGGCTTCGCTCGCATAGCTGGTCGAATTGATGGTTTTGGATCCACACTTAATGCAATCTCACCACATCATCTTAGGTATGCCTCAATGGAGGATGAGTTCTGATGACGGATTTCTTCCATAATATATGCCTTTCATTTTTAAGTTTGAAGTGGCCTTTGGGTTTTGAGCGAAGAAAGATATCATTTTAATAGTTGAATCGTCGACCCAATATTCTCTTCATGGAAACGTCCGTCTTGCTATGCTTTAGAAGGAGAAGCTTTTGGGGATATACAATGCATCATTTCATGACCCATGCTGCCATTACTATGAAAGGGCTTCCAGGAGTCACAGAACGATGTTCCAAGAAGAAGGAATTTGGGGATCCATCCTCAAACATGCTAGGTGATGGCGAGTTCCAAGATGACTTCATGCAGTTTAATTAGATAAGGGTGCGACAAATAGTCACGAGATTTGTTGCTCCTAATGTTGGCCAAGTGGCAGAATCTGGTGGCTCATAGTCGAATTGTATGTCAGTATCTGTATAAATAGACTATCCGCACGAGCAAATTTCTATCATCCCATCGCCAGCTGCTTTTTTGTTATTGTAGCCATTAGAAGAAGAATCTCTTTTCTTTATCTCATGGCTATGAAGCCATCACTATCAACCATTAAGTCTGCAGTGAAGAAAAAGATGAGCTCCTCGAGCAGAGAGTCCTCGTCCAAGAGGATAAGGAGTATCCAACCGGAGCTTTTCCCAGGTAGATCTTTTTACTTTTTTGATAAAGCTATAACAATTTCTTTTGTCAAACATTGCTATACCATCAAAAATACTTCGGAGGGTTAGAAAATGCATTCTAGCCCTCCAAAAGCTTTGTCAAATATGACCTTAGATTTTGAGACAAGTGGGGCTATTCTCGGCCTATCTATCTTGTAAACCACTCTCCTCTTATGTAGACCCGAGTTCAAGTCCGTAGGCAGGCTAAGCCACTGCATGCAGAGCCAAAGATTTACAGGGAAAGGAGGTGAAGTGACTGTCAGCGCCCTTCGGAATCAAACCTCTAAATTCGAACCCTCTGCCTCTTACCAGCGACGAGGGGGTTCCATTATCCTGAATAAGGTTTGGTGGTAAAGACTTGCTTCTTTCTAATGATTTTTTGCTGTAGTTGTTCATATACTAATACAATGATCCTCTGGTTTACCTGAAAAATAGTAATAAAATTAACAATTCTCATGTGAATAAAACAAAAAAAAAATGATACTTCTTAAAAGGTAATAATCAAGATCAATATATTCTACCATTATCCATGCATGAGAAGATTTTGGACCTCAATCTCTAACGGATGTTCTTTTTCTACATGATCCAAACCATCCTAAGTGCATTGAACAGTCTGAGCACGTGTACCTGGAGTTCGGAATCTTTCTTTTGGCAACGGCTTTTTGTAATTCCCAGCTGCTTTTGCCGGGATTTGAGGTGAATGGAAGCGGCAAGTAGCCTATAGCCTATAGCCTCTAGAGGTTGTGCGCAAAAATGATGAGATGGCCCACGCTCGTCTGGTCGGCTAAAAGTAAAAGCTTATTGGAAAATTTATATAAACTATGTTCCATTTTATTTGGTTTTCTTTTTTTTTTTTGCTGAACATAGCCCTCCACAAATTTACGGTATGGTACTAGTTTGATCGACTAAGGCTCCAATTTATACCCAAAAAAAGAAAAAAAAAAAAAGAAAGGCTCCAATTCACTTACCGGTAAATCTCTTGATAATCAAATTTATAGGAGCATCATGCTGCCGCCCAAAATCACCAACACCACAAGTAAGAGAAGAGAAAAAAAATATATTTATTCTGCATATCTCGATTTCAATTAGATCAATATGTACAACAATATATAGCCTAATGATATAGATAATAGAAAAAATATTTCAAAACCGATAAGAACATATTAATTATATTTGGACCAGTACATTAACAATATATAGTAACTATGCTTAACATTTATCCTCACACTCAAGATGGTAAAGGGGAACCCAACTTGAGTTTAGATATCGGATCGAGAAAGTTTTTGGTGGTTGTACTTTGGTGAAAAAATCCACTGCCTGATCAACTAAGGTGATTGATAGTGTCGGATTTAGATAGAACCTCTTTGATTAATCTTAGAGATCATTGATAAACAAATTTAATGATTGAGATGGATCGTGTGGAACAAGAGTTATTAGTATGGAAAACTTCATCAGCAGTAGTAAAATGAGAAGCAGGTTGTGACCGATTTCTAGATTTAGATGGGGAATTTGCATCAATAAAGTTAGATTGCTTATTTAAATTTTGTGGACAATTATCAATATAGTGTCCAATCTTCTGATAGATTTTACATTTTCTTATCTGACAATTGATTATGTAGTAACCAGGCATACTTACAAACTATCTAATCTGCAACATTTGTAAAAGTGTACTAAGAACAGCCTTTGTGCTTGGATTTGAGTGAGCCAAGTCTTGCTTTTTCAAAGATAAGTTTAGACACAACAGATTCAAGAGATGGCAAGATACCATAATGAAGAAGTGATGGCCTTACTGGTTCAAAATTATCTCTAAGAGCCATGAGAAACTGCATCAAGCGAATGTGATCTCTTTAGAAAGCAAATTTTCAACATTATTGTTATGGCATACCGAGGCTTAGATTATGTTAACTAATCCCGCATAGCATGCATTTAAGAAAGAAACTCATGAACAGACTAAGTTCTTGGTTCATGTTGTGTAGGTAAACAACAGTTGATACTAATGGACGATATTTGCGATGGAATACCGCTTACCCAAGAAATCCCAAAGCTCCTTGTTCCAAATCAACAAGATGAATTGAAGGAAACAAAGTAATCCTGAACCATGTAATAAGATCGGTGATTTTTACCATCCCAGTTCTCCAGTTGATTATAAAATTCATCTCCATCCTCATCCAATTTTTGAATAGGCTGACGGATGTCTGGTAACAAATCATCAAAGTATTTGCGTTTTTAAGAAACTAGACATCTCTTGTACTCAAGAAATATAGTTGGATCCATCCAAAACATCAAAAATAGATAGAGAGACATCAAACTTATCCATAATTACATGTGATGATGAACCAATAAAAATAAAATGAAGTAGATGCAAAAAATCAATTATAGTGGTAGAATTTGGGTAAACAAGGGCCAAAAATGAAAAGAGCACACTAAAAATGTAGGAAACCGATCAGAACTGATTTAGAATCAGATCCGAAATAGCTAAATCAGATAGTTAAAAGAACTAGAATGATCTGGTCGATAACAACAACACAATCAGTCAATAGTAGATGCTAACATGGCAATCGCATTGATGTGGTAGTCAAAAGTTGACATAACAAATGAAGAGTTCACATGACAGCTCAGAAATTGGCATGGCCAAAAATAGATATTACAAATCAGGAGGTAGCGTGGTAACTCAAAAGCTGGCATGACAAACTGATGTGGTAGCTAAAATCGTAAATTGATGTAGCGGGTTGAGAGCTGACATGGTAGCTCCAAAATTGGCATGGCCAGATGCAGATGTGAGTCATATGACATGTCGGAACCTAACATATAGCTGTTCAAAAGTTGATGCGGCAGACTAATATGGTAATTTAAGTGGCAACCTGATGCATCTATTGGTGCGGTGTTATGTGGCAAGCTGATGTATATGCTATACTATAGATCTAGATGAGTTGATCTATTTATAATCCAAATCTATTTATATTAAATTAGCTTACTTAAAGTAGATCATTTACGGATCAAATTAACAAGTTGAGGCATAAATTACCGTCTTTATCTTCCTGTTGGATATTTATTGTACCATTAGAAATAGAAAACCAATAAGTTTTCCATATTATGATGATGACAATGATAAACCTATTGGAGAGCCTGATCAGAACATCACTACCATAGGATCTTTTCAATACTACTCGATATAGCAGAAAGAAAGAAGAAATAAAAAATAGAAATACAATCAAATACATAAATCGACCAAAAAGCTTGTCTCTACCGGACATGCAAGTTTCACTATAAAAAAAATTACAAGAGGAGATCACATCCTCAATCCTTACACATCCAATATCTCTCTCAACAAAAAGCTCTTCCTCATAAAAGTCTCTCTCTAGGAGACCCTTTGGACTCCTAAAACGACCGCTATCTGCTACTTGATAGTGTACCTAAAGTACCGCTGCCTCTATTCTCTGTCGGCTCTTCTTGGTATGCTGCCGCTCTGGATACTCGACCGAATACACCACGCCACCAGTTCTATTCTTTGTTGCCACAGGGCTGTTTAAAGTCCTAAAATAGAGCTTAGATTAGAAACACAGTTCCATCAGGACTCAATCAGCACCCCAAAGGCCCACCAAACCATCGGATCAAGCCCGATATCTCCTGTAGCTGTTAGGTCACGCGCCACTCCTTAGAAAACGTGGGGAAACCACATTCGATCCACGGTGGACCACGAGAAATCATGGGGAAATGCTCGGTCGGTCATGCGACCCTCCTGTGAGTCGATCCATCATGGACTGCGACTCACAGTAGGCCTGGGTGCCCCCGCATTCGCTAGGCCGGCCCTTGCGTGCGCCCGCACTGGGCCCGCCCGCATGTTGGGCCGTGCTGTCTTGCGCGCACTCATGCATCTGTCAGTTTTCATCAGCCTGCAACCGCCTCCATCGCCCCGTGAGCCGTGCCACCTATTTTTGAGTTTCTCTTGCGTGTATCTCCTCCGTCTGAATTTTGTTTGGACTATTTTTGGGCTCGTTGGACTTCGTTCGTCGTCCTAAACCTTGCTGTAGGCTCCTTATGGATCGAATTTTGAGGCATCAAATCTCAACAATCTCTATCTCGACTCGACATTCGATCTCCACCTAACTTTGAAAGTTTTTAGATCTCCTCGCTCCTATGCCTTGGGACAATCGCCTGTTGATCATGGATGGACAAACATAGGAGTCGAGTCAGACCACTCGATTCCATCTCCATCGTATGCTGTGCTCCTCCTGACCTGAGATCTGCTCGAGATATCCTCCTGCGGCATTAGAAATCTCACCCTGCGATATCACCTCTCATCCTCCTGAGTCTCGCATCGCGTACCCGATCCACCTCCACCTAGAGCTTCACCTCGCTCTGTGCTCCTCCTGGCTTCTGAAGCTCCACCTCACACTGAGCTCCCCGTCAGATATTAATATCCTTTTGTCCTCTTCTTTTCCTCCAGAATAATCCTATCGCCATGCAACACCTTCAAGATTCCTTCACCAGCTACCGTCCTGTAGCCTCTTGAATCCAGTCTGCTCAGTGAGATAAGATTCTACCTGAAATTAGATATGTATCGGACCTCCTCCAATCTCTTCACTACACCATCATGTATACTCCAACTGACCATCCCAATGCCTCTGATCGTATAGCTCGATCTATCCGCAGATAAACAGTGCCCTTACTACTCTCTAGAGAGTCAAACTGCTCCTCTCTACAACATACATGATAGGTACATGTAGAATCTAAAATCTACTGCTGGAAAGAAGTAGATATCTCGTTAAATATCTCCATAACATCATCCTTGACTCGCTACTGGCCGTCGCTGTAGTAGCCTCGTCCGATCCCTGAGTTGAGAGCAATCTCTGGTTAGATGCTCCAACTCGTCACACCAATAACATCTGATCTTGCTCAAGTCCCTCATCCTGGACTTGGACCGCCCTCATCGCGATCTCCTGTCACTCCGTCTGTCACCTCCTGCTTTTCCAAAAACCGTCAAATCTAAGCTGCCATCTGAGCTCGAAGTCAAGCTTTTCTGCCTAAGAATCTCATTCTGGAGAATCACTGCAGTGACCTCATCCATCTTAATGATGCTCTTCCCCACTAGAAGAGCAGTCACTAAGGACTCATACGAAGGGGAAGCGATGCTAGTAAGACCAGCACCCTGATCTTCTCCCCAACTTTCTCACCAACGTCGAGGAGGTTAGTGAGGATCTTTTAGAAATGGCTAAGATGCTCCTACATGCTCTGTCTCTCGTCCATCCGCAGCTGGTAGAACTGCCTCCAGAGGAAGAGAGTGTTGATGAGAAACTTTGCCATATACAACTTCTTGAGCTTCGACCATATTGCCATCGGAGAAGTCTCGTCAAATACATATATCACCATCTCATCTATCAAGCACAAGCAGATCGTACTCACCGTCTGCATCTGGAGCCACCTCCAATCCTGCACCTCCATGATAGTCGACTTCTTCTTGCATAAAAGAGTATCGATCAACCCTTGCTAGATGAGCATGTCCTTCACCCTCGCTTGCCATAAGAGAAAGTGCTCTTCCCATCAAATCTGTTGATCTCTACTTTGATTGAGCTTATCTTCTCCATCTTCAATCTTAATCACCACCATCGTAATTTGCATCTTAGTACCTTCTCGCTTTGATACCACTTGTTGGAATGTTTGATCAGAACACCACCACCACAGAATCTTTTCGATAGCCCTCGGTGCAGTAGGAAGAAAAAAGAAACAAACAATAGAAACACTGTTGCCCAGCTATGCAACTCAAGAGGGGGGGTGAATTGGGTTTCTAAAAATTTTGAACTTAACTAATGACTTATAAAAAATGTTTGTCAATAGCTAAATGAATGAGGAGAATAACCTTAATTCAAGATTAATTGTCAAAAGCAAGAATGCAAGGAAATAATGAAGAGTTAAAGAGAAGCAATTATGCACACCACAAACAAAAGGATTTATAGTGGTTCGGTGCCAACCTTGCACCTACATCCACTCTCCAAGCTCCTACTTGGGAATTCCAATCCACTAAACTTGTATTCAACCCGAATACAAACGTCGGAAACTCTGACACTAGCTATCCCAAGCTAGTCCACTTATTTTTCGGGTACAAGCCAACCCAATACACTCTGATTCTAGGTTCGGATCAATCTTCCCTTGTTTTGGAACCCCTCCAAAACAAAAACAACCACTCAAACTGAGTAAAATAATTTATAGCACAAATAAGTACAAGAAAAGCTCCTTTAATGAGCGAATATAACTTTAAATACACTTTACTCAAGAGAAGAAGCCCATTTTTGGATTTTCTCAAGGTGGATGGAGAATTGATTGAGCGCTTGAGGAGTTGGTAAGCTTGGATTGATGGCTTCTTGAAAGCTTTAAATGAGCTCTTGATTAGGGCTGAAAAGTTGGCTTGAGAAATCCTTTTTCAAATTCTCTCTTTTGAATGCTCTTCTTTTTCTCTTTCAATCTCTTGCTTTTTCTTTTTTGTTTCCCACCTTTTGAATCCTTTTATAGTTTTAAGAAATAGACGAAAACATTCTAGGCTGAAAAAGAGCCGTTAGACCACATTAAATGAGCATTAAAAGCACTTAAAACGAATTAAAAACTAACCGTTGCGGAGAAATCCCATCACAGGGGTCGACTCATGAGTCGACTCATGCCTCAGGGGTCGACTCATGAGTCGATCTCTGTTGAAGAAACCAGAAAACATGGTTCTGTAATTTTTGGCCTAAAACTGCGGGGGTCGACTCATGAGTCAACTCATGCCTTGAGGGTCGACTCATGGGTCGACTCACAGGTTGTGCCAAGCCAAAAAATCTGCGTGCCAAACAGCTCATTGTGTCATGAGCTGACTCATGGGTCGACTCATAGATTTCAAACATGCATAACTTCCAAAATACAAGTCCAAAAATAATGAAATTTTCGCCAATAGATCACAAATCTTTTGTTCTACCAATTGATACTATTAAATCAGGGTTTTGATAAAATTATGATTTTATCCCTGAAGAGCAAAAAGATTTTTTCAAATAAAAATATTGGTACCCCTTCAACTGCTTTGTAATCATCAAAATCAATCTAGGGAGCAACAATCTCCCCCTTTTTGATGATGACAAAACACTTGAACAAAGCATTTATGTGAATCATGAATTTTAAAAGGATGCATTATAAGTGCATTTGCTTGAAAAGAAGATTGATTCTTTTGGCATGTGATACAAATGGTCATATGCATAAATAGTTTGCCCATTTGCTTAAAGATTTAAAAATTTGCTCATTAGATTATGTGATTTTGGTGTTAGAGTAGAAAATTTGTTTTTGTTATCAGAGCAAGTTATATCTTAAAAATTTGCTCATTCTCATTTGATTATTTAGTTTTAGTATCAGAGCAAAAATAATTAAGTGTACCAATGCATGTCTAAGAATTAATTGTAAAGTATATCAGAGCATGTCAAATTTAAGATGTATCAGAGCAAGTTTAAATTTTAAAGCATATCAGAGCATGTTTAAGGAGTAATTTTAAAGGTTGCTCATTTGCATTGTACTTAGCAATTTACTCATTGTATGTTTAAGTCATTTAATAATTTTGCTTTTGATATTGTTCTCCCCAATTCATTTTATTTTCAAGTCTTTTAATAATTTATAATTTTGCTTTTGATATATTTTTTTTTTAATTTCTCTCCCTTTTTGACATCATCAAACATTGTTAACTCCCCCTCTTTTTCTGAATACGTTTTCTCTTTAGTGTTTCTTCAAACTTCTAGTGCTAATCATTAATGTTTGCTCCCCTGAATATAGCAATCATTAACCAAAATATGCCATAGATTACCATAGATATGAATCATCAACAAAGAGAAGTTGTTTCAACAAAGAGAAGATATATAACCAAAAGATGATTGACATCATTACAAAGAGTAGATATATAAATAAAAGATGATTAAAAACATAGTTATTTCAATACATATTTCATATCATAAAAGTCAGCTAGCTAATGTCATTACATGGCCCAAAATACAGATCCTAGAAAGAACAAGAGACTAACACCTAGGATCTAGTAAAGCTCATGACTAGATGGATCGGAGTCATCAGAGATAGGGTGAGGAGATGATG